>NC_137266.1:0-202500 GCF_053477335.1 Acartia tonsa
TGGATGAGACAATGGCCGATAAATTGATCTACATCCCCAATAAAAATACACATAGTTACCTCTTCTGTTGTTACGAATTTGTGTGTAGTTAACCAGGGATGTAAAGGGATAAGACAATAGCCGTTAAATTGATGCACATCCCTATAGATCATACACAAAATTACCATTTTTGTACATTACAATTAGTGGTTGAAACGTTGTGACATTCGACTAAATGAACCAACCAATCACAATTTAATAAATCCCCCAAAGTTGTTAAAATAACAAATGTTCCCTTAATCAATGGTGTAATGACCCGAAGATTTTTGTAATTCCCCCCTCCCCCCATCCCGCCAAAAAATTTCCGCGCACTTTCTAAAGGCGCATTTTTAAAAGCGAAGCTTTTCTGTAATGAAATTCCGCGCACTTTCTAAAGGCGCATTTTTAAAAGCGAAGCTTTTCTGTAATGAGGTCGGTCTGTCCGTCTGCGTTAATTTATGCATGTTATAATTGTCCTATCGATTTATAACTTTGCATTTAGAAAGCTTACCAACTCTAAAATCTTTACCAAAATATCCATACGTTCATTTTAAACATGTTGATTTTAAACCTTTTTTTTTAACAGCAAATTTTTATGTAATAAAATCATTAGATTGATCTTATTTTTGGCATACTAATTCCTAGGACAACAAAGTACAATGTTATAAGCGGAGCATCTCTATAATCAGATCCTAAAAATGTAAGTATGTCCTTAAACATTATTCTGTATTTAAGCAGTCTTTCAACAAATTTATTTTTGTTAGGACTTTTATAAATTTATATTCTGATATATTATTCAGTTCATGTGTTAACGGGTGTTTGTCCTACTGTTTCAGAGCTTTGCTTTTATGGATGTTGTTATCAAAGTAATATATAAAGAGCGATAAATAGCTGTATAACCCTTTCCCCTTTTCAAGGGCCTTGTACAGTCTTTGGGTTGGGTCTTACGCATTAGCTTAAAAAAAACCTTTTTACTCAAATGAGTGCGATTTTGGTGAAAGTTAGAAACAGGATTTCAAGGTTTTGTATATTTATAGCTAGAAATAGATGTTTTACTCTTTAGTCTTTGGCTGCCGCTTTAAACAGAACGTACTATGCAGTTCAAAATCTTTTGTGTAAGTTTTATAATATATTTATAAATTTTTTATTAAACTACTTAACTTGTTATTTAAAAAAAATACTTCAAATGTTTCCAAAGTCACAATTTTTTTTAAAAGGGAAGCTCTTCTATAATTAGGGTTTAATTATTGAAACAGACATGTTAGAATTATCCTATTCATTTCAAACTTTGCACGATGATTCCTATGAAAGTTAGGTACAATTCAGAAAGCGCAGCAACTCTATAAACGTTACCAGAAGGTCTGTATGACAATTTAAATAATAATAATGATTCTTAGAACAACAAAGTACAGTATTATAAGCGAGACATCTCTGTAATCAAATCCTAAAATTGAAAGATTAGATTAGATTTATTATAAAAACTACAGTAATAAATGAATTAAATGAATATTATATACATTTATATATACAGAAAAATTTTATTGATATGGTTAATTTATAAAAATATTTTCTTCCCAAATGGCAGTTTCCTAAAAAATAGGAGTATGCAGTAATGTGTATTCACACATTGTTTTCATACAGGCCATATAAATAAGACAAAAAAAAAGATAATAAGCAATAAATGAAATCATATTGGAGAGGAAAGAATGATAATAGGAAGGATTGATTAGGGCATACAAGTCTCACACCATTATTGCAATAATAGAAATTTAAAAAATTTTAAACAAATAAATTTTGATTAATTTATCAGATTTCAAACAATATTGAAAAGAAATATAAATTTATCTACATTCTTGACATAATGGGTTGTTACACACTAGAATTAAGCTTGATAACAAAGATTCTTTTAGATTTTTAATAAATTTTTTTCTTGGTTGATTGTGGGTTAATAAATCATTATTACAATGGTTATTCCATAATTCTTGAAAATGATACTTAGGAAATCTTTCAATAGATTTAAACTTCGGCTTTTTAACATCAAACATATTTGAGTTTCTAAGATTTCTGGTATGTAATTGGTTACGGCGAAGCCATGTACCTTGAAAGGAACTTGGTAGCTTACTGTTTATAAAATCATAAATAAATAATAATTTCAAATAATTAGCTGATTCATGTAAAGGAAGGACATTCATTTTTTTAAATAAAGGCATTGTGTGTGAGATGTGTTTCTTACTAAAAACAATTCTTATTGCCTTTTTTTGCAATTTAATTAATGGTTCCATAGTAGATTTAAGACCACAACTCCAGGCAGGTAAACAGTAAAGTAAATGACTATTTATAAGGGAATGAAAAAGCATTTTTTTGCTATCTAAATTCAGTATATGTTTAGCTCTATTTATAAGAAATAAGGAACTAGAAATTTTTTTACGTAAATGTTCTACATGATATTTAAAATTTAAAGAAGGATCTATAAATACACCTAGGAATTTAATTGCAGGAATATTGCTACTTGAATTGACATAATTTAAGATTTTTATTTTCTCAGGATCAAACTCATTTTCATTGTTAAAGTTTAGCTTAATATTAAGAGCATTCCAATCAATAGTATTTTCGTTTTTATTAAATATCATAATTTTAGTTTTATCAGGATTTAAGCTCATTTGATTACTCCTAAACCAATCAGATATCTTTTTAAGTTCATTGTTTAATTTCAGTTTTATCTCTGTAAAGTTTTTACCAGAAATTAAAAAATTACTGTCATCAGCAAATAATAGGGTAAATAAATCAGTACAGTTTTTAAGATCATTTATGTAGATTAAAAATAGAATTGGTCCTAAATAGAGCCCTGTGGGACGCCTCTATCTATTTTCAGCTTTGTTGAGTCAGTGTTGTTTACATGAACAAATTGCTGTCTATTACTTAAATAATTTTTAAACCATTCAAGTTCAATGCCATTAATGCCAATTTTTGGTGTGGAATTGTATCAAAACATTTTGCAAGATCACAGAAGACTCCAATTACAGTTTTATTATCGTTTTTTGCTTCGGCTATGTAATTTAAGTATGTCCTTTTTAAAAGCGAAGCTTTTCTATAATTAGGGTCGGTCCGTCCGTCCGTCCGTACATCCGTCACAAACGGATAGCTTTTCTTTGTTTAGGCATGTTAGAATTGTCCTATCGATTTCAAACTTTGCATGATAATTCCTTTAGTAGTTAGGTACGATTTAGAAACAACTCTATAATCATAACAAGAATGTCCGTACGTCCATTTTAAATATGTTGAATTTTTTACTTTTTTAACAACAAATTTGTATGTGATCTAATCATCCGATTGATCTGATTCGTGGAACAACAAAGTATAAAGTTATAAGCAAAGCAACTCTATAATCAAGTCCTAAAAATGTAAGTATGTCCATAAACATTATCCTGTATCTAGCAGTTTTTCAACAAATTTACTTACAATTTTGCTCCGATTCTTATACATTTATATTCTGATTGTTTAGTTCTGACACTATACAAGTGTTAATGTCCGTTTGTCCTACCGTTTCAGTGATTCGCTTTTATGGATGTTGTCATCCTTGTTATTATTTTATTTTTTTCAGGTTCTTCTGTTTGTTCTGTTGGTGGTGAACTTGTCTATGGCAGATTCCATTATGGCATTATCCAAATGTGAATCCTGCAGTGAATACTGCAATAATCCTAATGTTAACTGGAGTTATTGTAGGAGAATCGGATGTTCTCCGGGAGCTCTTCCAGAAGATTATTGTTCTCCAGAACAATTGAGGAAATTAAAATGTAATGAAGAAATGAAACAAAATTTGAAGGATGAAAGTGTCTCTTTTGAGGATGCATATGATGCATGGCAAAGATGCATTAATGGGAAGTAGAGAACAATACATACATAATACAACTCATGGAAAGAAAACGAAGTTGCGGGTTTCATCCTATTTTCAAAGTAGCTTTTGAAAGGTTATTTTAGGTTAGGTTAGGTTAAGTAAATGTTAATGATTGTCCCGCAGAGTTAGAAAATATGCCCCGCAGGGGCTATAAATAGGAGAAAAGCTACTGTGAAAATACGACAAAACCCGCAACTTCGTTTTCTTTCCATGATCCCAATAATCTATTCATAGATTAAAATGCTATATGTTCAGTTAGAAACTAGTTTTCACAATGTTTTACAGACAGAATTGTCCGCAGAAAATTAAATCTGTTTTGTTGGCCCAGGCATTGTGGCCCTTGACATTAAAGTAATATATTAAATTGTCCCTTTCTTTTTCAAAAAGCAGAAGAAAGCATTAAACAGCTGAAATTAGAAAGCAAAGTTTAATGAAATTAATTTTCGTCTGCAACGCTCTAGGTCTTTGCAATTGGAAATTAAATAGTAAGCTCTTTATACATCTATACTATAAATTTATTCCCTTGACAATTGTTTATAATACAATATGATTATTATTTTGTTTTCAAGTGTGGCTCAGAACCGGTTTTATTACTGCGGAAATAAATCGGATTTTGAAACCCATATTAGAATAGTTATTTTTGAATAATTTGATGTTATACATTGAAATAAATATTTGAAATTTATATTTTTCTTGTATTCTTATATAAAAGTAATAGGATGCCTGTCAGTTTGTCTGTCTGTACTGAAGGATCTTGCTAACTGCTGACCCGATATGGTTCTCCTTTACAGGGTAGCTTTTCATGGGTCCTTGGAAGGTTTTTAACAATTATGGGGAAGAGTAACATAACCCTCCCAAAATAAATTTACCCCTCCAAATTTGTTTTCTATTTTGTCTTTTTAAATCTAAAATAAAAATGGGTTATCAAATTCAAATTACTCAAGAGCCCCTAGAGGCCGCTAAAAAATTATCTATATTTGGAAAAGATATTCACAGAATTTATGTTGTATTTTTTATTTCTCATTTATATGAACGGCTGCTTCCCTATAATATAGAGGCTTTGGGAAGGTAAGGGGCAGAAAAATAGTCTCTTAGGTCTTATCCCAGTCAGGTTTTAGGCTATTTAACGGCCTATAAGGTCGTAATACTAAATAATTTTTTGTGGGAAAGGTTGCGTGATTAATATCAAAATTATTTTTGGTTAAATTATACAATCTTTCAGAGATTACCAACCTGCACTGGACCAATTAGGTTCTTCTTTACAGGAAAGTTTTAGTTAGTACCTTAATAAAGAATACGTAGATATAAAGATAATAGATAAAGTCGATTTTAAGGTATCAAGTCTGAGGGAAAGGGGATATTTTGCTTATTATAGCACTAGTCCCCAATGTTTTCTTATTAGTTGGTTTAGCAACTCAGGAACTTTTATTGAATTTGGATTGGTTGGTTCATTTAGTTTAGTGCCCAAACGTATTTACTAATAATTGTAATTTACAAAAGGTGTAATTTTGTCTATCATCATTGGGAATGTACATTAATTTACCGGCCATTGTCTTATCCCTTTATATCCCTGATAAATTACTACTGACAATGGTATGATTCCTGTATGAAGCTATCGGAATAGGGTTCTTGCCTTGTTGGGAAAGTTATATATAGCTGTTCCCCTCTCTATTCTTTTATCATTATATGAATTCGACAAACCCTCCCTCCACCATTCTATGTTTATTCTAGATTTAAAACAAAGAAGTAAAATAATCCTTGAAATACAAAATACTCCTCCAAAAAATAATTGTAAACCTGCACAGGAACTATTACAAAGTGTAAAGGAGGACCTAACCTGTTTAGTAGTTGGCGAGATCTAAAGACATACTGACAGAAACAAACATCCTAATTCTTTTTCACTTCAATATCAATATCCTAAAAAATATAAACAGTTTCAATAATAGATTTATTGCTTTACTTTAATGTTTCAATGCAGATAAGGGGTAAGACATTAGCCGATAAATTGATTTACTTCCCCAATGATGATAAACAATTTTGAACATTCTATACAATTAGAGGTTGAAACGTTTGGACACTCATCTTTATGTATCAATCAAAATTCAATACAAGTTCCCAAAGTTTTTAAGCCAACGAATACGAAAATGTTATTATAAAACTTAGGGGACCATTGTGATAAACAGTCTACTATCCCCTCTTTCTCTTTATGAACGTGAATGGTCACTTATTAAATATTAAAAGTATACAGTTTCGATGCACAGAGAGAGAGAGAGGGCTGGTTATTACACTAGTTCCAAAAGTTTTATAATAACGTTTTTGTTATTTGTTGGCTAAGCATCTTTGTGGACTTTAGTGAATTGTGATTGGTTTGTTCATTAAGTTGAATGTTCTAACGTTTCAACCTAAAATTTTAATAAACAGAAAAGTAAATGTTGGTATCATAATTGGGGATATACATTATTTTAACGGCCATTGTCTTATCCCTTTAGATCCCTGTCATGTGATCTAGACAGACAAACAGAAACAAACATCCTAATACCTTTTTCACTTATTAAATATCCTTAAAAAAAAAGTATACCGTTTCAATGCTAACTCATAAGAAAACATTATTAAAAAACTTTGGAGACCATTGTGATAAACAGTTTATTATCCCCTCTTTCTCTGTATTAATGTGAACGGTCACTTATTCAATACACTGAAAAATCAAGGATGACAACATCCATAAAAGCGAAGCCCTGAAACGGTAGGACAGACGAATATTAATTCTTGTAGAGTGTAAGAGAACCATTGCAATATTTGTTGCAAAGCTTCTCAAATACAGAATACTGTTTAAGAACATACTTACTCTTTTAGGACCTGAATAAAGAGATGCTTCGCCTATAATATTGTACCTTGTTGTAACAGGAATCAGTGCTCCAAAAATCAGATCAATCGGATTATTATATCACAAAAAAAATAGTTGTCAAAAATTTAAAAATCAACATGGATGATGGACATACTTACATACTGGTAACGATTATAGAGTTGCTACGCTTACTAAGTCGTACCTAACTACTACAGGAATCAGCATGCAAAGTTTGAAATCGTTAAGACAATTCTAACATGCTTAAATTAACGAAAAAAGCTATCCGTTACGGACTGACAGACGGACGGACAGATTGACCTACCCTAATTATAGAAAAGCTTAGCTTTTAAATAAGTATTCAGTTTCAATGACAGATGTGTTTTCTAAAAAAACGATCTAATTATCGTGTGAGTACATCCTAAGAGATCAAAAGGATAAGACAATGGCCTATAAATTAATATTCATACCTACCCAATGGTGGTAAAATAAATTACCCCTTCTGTATATAACAATTAGAGGTTGTAAGGTTTAGACACTCAACCAATGGAAATTCATAAAAGTCTCCAAAGTTGTTGAACCTTTTTTGCTTTCACATCTAAATAGAATGGATATAGAATATACATGGATATTATGAGGGGAAAAAATTGTCGTCAATTTCGCTTGCTCAATTATTGGTCAGTCCACTTTATCAGAGTACATAAAAATCTGGTACAACATCCAAGTAATTATAAATCGATTGTTTATTTTTTTAATATATTGTAAGATCTTTTATAAATATGATATTGATAAAAGAACAGGGGATTTTTAAAGACTTTTTAGAAGATATGTTAGTTCAAAGTTACCAATTTTCAACTGGCCATACATTACATAGTTATATATCTTTAGCATAAATTAAAAGCAGGAATGTAATGGGATAAGACAATGGCTGATAAAATGATGTACATCCCCAATGATAATACACAAACATACCCTTCCTGTAGATTACAATTAGTGGTTGACTTGAAAAGTTTGATTACTCGAATTGAATTTTTATTTGGTTGTGCCAACTTTCAGTTTATAAACTCATAAGCAAATATTTTTAGCTACAGAAGAGGTAATTTTATTTATTATTTCAGCTATAGATAATAATATTTATCTGAATTTTCTGCACTTTTCAATAAAGATTAATGTCTTTAAGTACGTAGTATTAGACTATTTTCCTGCCCTCCTCTAGAGGCTAGGGAAGAAGCAACTAGTATAATTCAAATCAGGCATGCTAGATTTGTTTAAGTTTGATTTTAAATCTTGTAAATATGTCCCTAATCAAAACCCGCCTAAAATATTGCATTCCTAGATGAATGTTCCCAGTTGAATAACCTTCTTCAAAACTGGTATATAAGGTTTTCTAAAAACAAGGATGACAACATCCATGAAAGCAAAGTACTGAAACAGTAGTATACACGGACATTAACACTTCTATATTGTCAGAACTGAATAATCAGAATATAAATTTGTATAAGAGTCGAGCAAAATTGTAAGTAAATTTGTTCAAAAACTGCTTGATATAGGATAATTTTTTTGGACATACTTACATTTTTAGGACTTGATTATAGTGTTGCTTCGCTTATAACATTATACTTTGTTGTCCCAGGAATCAATATACCAAAGATCAGATCAATCGGATGATTAGATCACATAAAAATTAGTTGTTAATAAAGTTATAAAAGTAACATGTTTAAAATGGACATACGGACATTCTGGTAATACTTATAGAGTTGCTATGCTTTATAAATTATACCCAACTACGATAGGAATCACTATGCAAAGTTTGAAATTGATAGGACAATTTTAACATGCCTAAATTAACGAAGAAAGCTATCTCTCTGTGATGGACGGACGGATGGACCTACCCTAATTATAGAAAAGCTTCGCTTTTAAAAAGGAAGTTGTTTTTCTTCCTTTTCCCAAAATGAGGCTCTTTCTCAAACGCGAGTTTCATACTAGTAAATACCAGTTGAAAACATATTTATCAAAAAATTTTAACTACCCTAAACCAAACAAGGATGATAACATCCATAAAAGTAAAGCTCTGAAACAATATGACAGACAACCATTAACTTTTGTTGTCAGAATTGAATATACGATATATGAAAATATAAGGTTTGACAAAATTTTACCTAAATTTGTTGCAAAACTTCTTAAATACAGAATTGTGTTTAACGACATACTGACATTTTTAATACCTAATTATAGAGATTATTCGCTCATAATATTGTACCTTATTATAATAATAATCAATAATCAAATAATCAGATAAATTTTATCACATAAAAAATGTTATTAAGAAAGTAAAAAAAATGTTTAAAATGGACATATGGACATTCTGGTAATGATTATAGAGTTGCTACGCTTTTTAAATCGTACCTAACTACTACAGGAATCACTATGCAAAGTTTGAAATTTATAGGACAATTCTAACATGCCTAAATTAACGAATAAAGCTAACTCTCTCGGACAGACGGACGGACCGACCCTAATTATAGTAAAAAGCTTCGCTTTTAAAAAAAGAACAAATCAATACATCATACACACGGACATTCTGGTAAGGATTATTAGTACAATTCTAATATGACTAAAGTTTGAAATCGATAGACAATTCTATTATGACTAAATTAACGTTTCTAACAAAACAAAAAAATTTTGGAAAAAAGTAAAGAATCAACATGTTATGAACGGACATACGTACATTCTGGTAAGAACTATAGCGTTGCTACCCTTTCGAAATTGTGCCTAACTAAAAAACGAATAACTATGCAAAGTTTGAAATTGATAGAACAAATCTAACATGACTAAATTAACGATTCTAACATAAATGAAAATTGTTGTAAAATGTTAAAAAATCGTGCCTAACTAATACAGGAATAACAATGCAAAGTTTGAAAAAAATTTTTTCTTGTACCTCCGTTTTTTGTCTTTATTATATATAACATTTTTGTAATAGTTATTTAACCCTTTAAACAGATGATTTTCAACAACCACCCAAATTTTGACCATTTTGACCGCCTGTATTGTTATCAAACTAATTTTCCCCCAAAAAACTCATTCAATTCTTGACAATGCACGAAGATACTGCTAAATTTTATGTGAAAAAATGTATATAAATAACCATGTAAGTTGTTTTATCTTATAGAATTTTTTTATTACATATTTTAAATTTACATAGTCCTGTTGTTACTACGCTTTTTGTTGATATAATTGTCCTTGTTTCTTTAAATTTTGACCATTTTGCTAAAATGATTTGTTATGTTATTGTGTATATAACCATTTCTTATACTTTTTTGTGAAAAAATTTAATATTTTTTTAGACCCTGATGATGTTTATGCCAATAAACGAAAATATTCGGAGCTGATGTGTTGATTTTTTTCCTTGTTGGGGAATAGAATAGTTGGTGCGCGTCCTTTTTATGAATATACTGCTTTGAACCTGTCGCGTTCCTGTGAATCACCGCTGTGATCCTATTCCAAGCTCCCTGACTGCTGTAGCTTTAGTGTCGCCTTTACAATGCCAGCCACCCAACCTAATCCTCCAGGTGACCAACCTTTGCAGACCACCAGGTCTCAGCCACAGCAACCCCCCTCCCATCATACCAACAACATAAACAAGGATTTTGAACAATTTTGGTCATATTCAGACAACAACTTAAAGAAAAGTTTCACAAAACTACTGATCAGTTAAAATCTTTTGCCAGAAATAAATGTCTAATCACGTTTTTAAAAGATTGCATTTGTAAAAAAGTTGTACCAAAAACCTTTATTATAAAATATGATATTAACCCAAATTTTTCTGAAAGTAGCCGTAACAAATTCAATAATCAATTGAAAAATCTGCAAATTGAAAATCTTAAAATATGCATCAAAGAATTGCAAAGTAAAGAGCCAGAATTATTTCAAACTTTCTTAAGATTAAAAAATGACTTATTGTTACATTTAATAAATTCGGAAATTCAAACTATTACCAAAGAATTTGATATAAGATTAAACAAATATATTCAGAGTGAAACACATAAATATAAAAATAAGTTGCTGAGATTACAAATTAATAAGCCAGTGAGAGCCAACACAGTGAGAGAGAGAGATGCCCAGAGAACAGAGCCGAGTAGAAAGTCACGCAGGTTTATTAAACGTAACAAATATAGACGTAAACTTAAACAGCTAAGCCGCAAACCAGTGCAAAATCTTGTGATTAATTACAGCTCTAATATTTTAACCAATGATCAAATTAATTTAATGAACAAACATACGTCATTTGTTCCATTGCCAGATAAAGTTAATTTAACTCAATTGTCTTATGATTTTAAACGGTTTTCACGTAGTATGAGATGGAAAGAGAAAAATGCAGATTTAGATTTAACAGCATGTCCTGAGAAAATATTCAATGTTAAAAAATTCGGTTTGCCTTCTAATGCCCCCTCTGCGCCCCTTGGAAATTTTTTATATGGAGTAGAAAGTGATTTATCTATTCTAAAAAGTAAAAAAGTCTATTCTAACTTAAAAGAAAGTGAAAAACAAGCCCTCCAATCTCTAGTTGCTGAGCAAAAAGAGGGTAATATCGTGATTCAAAGGGCGGATAAGGGAGGGGCATTGGCCATTATGGATCGCAATGATTACATAAATAAAGTAGAATCGGAACATTTAAATTCTAAAATTACCACTCAAGATGGTACCTGCCTACCAGTCTATCGACGTATTGATCCGAGCATGGTTAAAGTACATTATTGTAAAATTAAAGAAACTGTTGAACAAGCAGAAAATAGGGGATTAATAAACAATGAGTTAGCCGCGCAACTTTTGCCGGACCAACCATCTGAGGCACGCGCGTACGCGATGCCTAAAGCACATAAACCTGTTGCTGATGGAGAAAAACTACCCCCAACACGCCTAGTTATTAGTGGGTGTGCATCCAATACAGAGAATATTTCCCACTTTGTAAATCATTATTCTAAACATATTCCAGAACAAACTGATTCTTTTATTCAAGACACACCTGATCTTTTAAGGTTTCTGGAGGAAGCAAATAAAGGCCCAGATATTCCAAGCAATGCAATTTTAGTCTCAATTGATGTAGTAGGACTCTATCCTAACATCCCTCAAGATGAGGGAATAGATGCTTTTAGAGAAGCCATGCATGAACCTAAATATGGCCAATCAAGTATGTGTATAAATTTTATAATAACACTTTTGCAATATGTGTTACAATTTAACAGCTTCATTTTTAATGAAAAATTTTACCTTCAAGAGTGGGGTACCAGTATAGGTACAAAAGTAGCCCCAACTTATGCAAATATTTTTATGAATAAACTAGAAACCAAAATGCTTAAAAAGTTTAAAGGAACGCTTCCGGCCTTTTGGAAACGTTATATTGATGATATTATATGTCTATTTGTTGGAAATGAAAATGATTTGTTAAAATTTTTGACTTTTATTAGTTCTTATCATCCTACTATTAAATTTACATGTGAATATAGATTAAATGATGTTATCGTTAAAACCAAATGAAAAAATGGCAACCTTGATGTTAATAGATTACCAATTGGAAATGTAAGACCTAGGTCAATTGATTTTCTTGATTGTACAATTTGGATTAATGATCTTTGTAAATTTGAATGTGATTTATTTACAAAAGATACAGACAGAATAACTTATTTAATGCCTCAAAGTTGTCACCCCAGTTTTATTTGTCGCAATATACCTTACTCTTTAGCATACAGATTAAAAAGAATTTGTACTTCAAATGAAAATTTTCTGTTAAGATTAAATGAACTCAAAATAAATTTATTAAGCCGTGGTTACAATGCCAAAATTATTGTAAATGCCTTTGACAATAAATTTATAGTATAGATGTATAAACAGATTACTAAATGATATCCGATGGCAAAGACCCTAAAGCTCAGCAGACGAGAATAATTTCATTAAACTTTGCTTTCTAAATTCAGCTGTTTAATGCTTTCTTCTGCTTTTTGAAAAAGAAAGGGACAATTTTTGTGAAAAATTGTCATTTCTGTCTAAACTTGGGTGAAGTATTTAAAACTGCCATTATCAATTTCTTACAACTAGGCTCCTGACTATACAATTATATTAATAATCATCTTGTCCGATTTACACTACTGAATTGTTAAACCTAGTTATTTGTGATTAACAAGACATTTTTCCTAATGATGTGAATACTTTGTTGCAAATCAAAATTATCAAGTTTTTAGTGACGTCTAGCGACAAATATAGAACTAATATATTGCAGATGTTCCCAAATTTATTTTTTGCCTGAATTTACGTTGTTTTCAATTATTTTTCCATAAAGGGTTGAACTCTCCCTGAGGTGGTGGCAAATTAACTATGTCCTTATTTTAAGTAATTGGGTTATTGTCAGTTTTATGAGATCAATAGATAATTTTCAAAATATTTTTCAACAAATGAACAGTATTTAAACAAAAACGAAATTAACTAGGAAAAATGCAGAATCATTATAGCTGATACATAGACGTCCAAGTAAAGGGGTAAAAGGGTGTTTATCCCTTTAGGCTTTGAATCCTCTTATCTACACCTCTCGGCGTTATCCTCTTAGAAAAATTTTTTTCAATTTTTTTCAATTTTGTACCACCCCCCCCCCCCCCCCCCCTCCTACTACCGACGAACAACTATTTTAGGTTAGGTTAGGTTTTAGGCTAGGGAGCCGAGCGCTGCGGCTAGGCAGGCAAGGGGGCCGAGCGCTGCGGCTAGGCAGGCAAGGGGGCCGAGCGCTGCGGCTAGGCAGGCTAGGGAGCCGAGCGCTGCGGCCAGAGTTCATAGTTCGCTGTCGGGGGGGGGGGGGGGGGGGGGGTACTCAAATTTTCAATATTGAAAAAAAAAATTCTAAGAGGATAATACCCACCTCTCAAGTTGTTTTTAAATATGTTAGATTACTCCCCTTGAACGTATAGAACCCCTAATTTTACCCCAATACAAAGTAAAAAGCTTGGGCGTCCTTGTGTTAACATTAGTTTACAATTTGCTCTTGGTTCTTTTGCCAGCACCCGGCTGTATTTACATTTTTGAAAGATTCAGCTGATTTCAAGGACCCAATCCAAAGTCGGTAGAAGGTCTTTGAAAAGGGGTGGTTGTTACATATACTATTTATCGCTCTATATATATTACTTTAATCCTTTGACAAACTCAAAAATATTCCACGCAGTAAAACTTTAGAAAAAGTAATTCATCCAAAACAAAATAATAGAGTAATGTTTTCTTTAACTTATGACCCAAGAATTATAAATGTAAATGATAGTATTAAAAAGCACTATGTTATTGCAAATAAGGATCCCAGTTTTAAAATATCTTTTCCGAAAATGCCTATGGTTGGGTACAAAAGAGCACGCAATTTAGGCGATCACTTGATCAGTGCTAAATTGTATCCCATCCATAGGTATGAAATGAGAAATAGAAATGGTTTCTTTAAATGTAGTAAACGAGATATTGGTTGTGATTTGTGTAACCATAGTCAAAACATAACAGAACTATCGCTATCTCTGATTGTCCCTCCCCTGTACATTGCAAAATAGTAAATTAAATAAACACTGTATGTCTGTAATCACGTTGCAATACAATTGCAACGAAAAATACTCAAAACATTAAAATCAGATTCCGGAGGAATCGAACCCATATATATATATATACTGGGACTTATACCCCAGCCTCAAAAAAACAAAATCAGATTCCGGAGGAATCGAACCCAAACGCACTGGGAATATACCCCTGCTCAAAAATCAAATTCAGATTCCGTAGGAATCGAACTCACACCTCAACTCCTTGTTCATGCTCCTATTCCATATATCGTTTATATCATACACCATTCATACCGCTGATATTATCAATAAAAATCTCTTCAATTCAGAATTCTTTTTTGTTTTTTATATTTCGGCTCCTGGAGTTTTTTGGCTGGTTTTATCGGGAATACGCGCCGTTATCTTGGGGTCGGGTGTGAATACACCCCCATTCACAATGGGGAGTTATTCACACTAGATTTTCAAAACAGATGTTTAAAAGGAAATGTGTCGAGTAGGGTTGCCAAGGATCACGACGGGAATAGTGACTTCCTAGGAAGGCTTTGGTTCCTTAATTGTTCCAAACTTACACTTGGAGAGGTCGCGACCAATGGTAGGAGGATATCTGCGCACAGTAGAATATAACTTGTCATTTTTATATTCCTTATTATGTTATTATGTTTATCGGACATTGCACTGGCTTGGCAAGCGCCAAAGTATACCAGAGGCTCAACAACCCTGAGAGGGTTACGCCATCCAACTGGTGCAATGTCGCATGGGATTCATTACGAAAATAAAATTAATTATTTGTACCGCTATAAAATGAACTAGGTGGAGACGTGTTCAATCCCATGCAAGGTACTATACCAACCTGTTGCTATGTAAAAACACACAATCCACAAGCGAATCAAGAAATCAATGCATCAAACTACATAGTAACCATTATAAAACTATTTAAAATAAAATATGTTGTACCTTTATGAGGAAAATCTTATCTTATCTTATCTAACATGTTGCTAGTCATTCAAAAAAGAAATATCCTATAAAATCTAAAATTAAATGCTCTGATAGTTATATTATTTATTCAATTCAATGTAAAAAATGTGATATGCAATATGTAGGCCAAACTACGACACCTGTGTGTAGACGCTTTAACAGCCACTCATGGGATATCATAAATAAAAAGAATGAGAAACCTGTACCAAAGCATTTTAACAGTAGAAACCACTCTCATTCAGATATGATTTTTACACCTTTTGAAAAATTAAATAAAAAAGATAAAACTTTATTAGATGTTCGTGAAAAATATTGGATTTTAGAAAAAAATACTGTAATCTTTGGATTAAACAGAAATTATTAATTGCCAGTTGCAACCTTAAATTTTTTTTCTTGTACCTCCGTTTTTTGTCTTTATTATATATAACATTTTTGTAATAGTTATTTAACCCTTTAAACAGATGATTTTCAACAACCGCCCAAATTTTGACCATTTTGACCGCCTGTATTGTTATCAAACTAATTTTCCCCCAAAAAACTAATTCAATTCTTGACAATGCACGAAGATACTGCTAAATTTTATGTGAAAAAATGTATATAAATAACCATGTAAGTTGTTTTATCTTATAGAATTTTTTTATTACATATTTTAAATTTACATAGTCCTGTTGTTACTACGCTTTTTGTTGATATAATTGTCCTTGTTTCTTTAAATTTTGACCATTTTGCTAAAATGATTTGTTATGTTATTGTGTATATAACCATTTCTTATACTTTTTTGTGAAAAAATTTAATATTTTTTTAGACCCTGATGATGTTTATGCCAATAAACGAAAATATTCGGAGCTGATGTGTTGATTTTTTTCCTTGTTGGGGAATAGAATAGTTGGTGCGCGTCCTTTTTATGAATATAGAACAAATCTAACATGACTAAATTAAAGATTTTACCAAACCTAAAATTGTTGTAAAAAAGTTAAGAATCAACAAGTTATGAACAGAGATACAGGCATTCTGGTAAGGATTATAGTGTTGCTACCCTTTTCTAAATCGTGCCTAACTATTACGGGAACCACCATGCAAAGTTTGAAATAGATAGGTCAATTCTAACATGCCTAAGTTAACGAAAAAAACTATCTCTCTGTGATGGACGGACAGATGGACCTACCCTAATTATAGAAAAGCTTCGCTTTTAAAAAGAAAGTCGTTTTTCTACCTTTTCCCAAAATGAGGCTCTTTCTCAAACGTGAGTTTCATACTAGTATATACCAGTTGAAAACATATTTATCAAAAAATTTTAACTACCCTAAACCAAAAAAGATAGTTAAAATTTCTTCCTCTCTCTGCCTACAAAGAATTGGGATTGTCCTTAAACGCGCAGTTCATACCAGTATATACTAGTTGAAAAGCAATTCTTTCCTATTTCATTAGATGTGCTTTGTTAAAACCAGGGATATATGGGGATAAGACAATGGCCAATAAATTCATGAATAAACCCATAGCCTATGCAATGATGATACACAAAAAATTCCAGGAATCTACAGGGATAGGACAATAGCCAATAAATTCATATATATTATCCAATGATGATACACAAATTACCCCATCAGTAGATTACAATTATTGGTGGAACAAGGGAAGGCTGTTTATTACACACTAGTCCCAAAAATTTTATATTTACGTTTTCTCTTATATGTGGTTTAACCCATTAGTGCTGAGCGCCACTTTTATGGGCCGATCAAGCTGAAAGTTTCAGGGAAGCTTTATAATGGTCAAAACGGAATTCGTATTTTTTTGTTTTGCTCTAGTGGCGTGCACAGGAAAGTTGCAAAAAAACCCGGTTCGGCTCGGCCATAAATACCAACAAGGCATTATTACCCGTTTTGGGCGGTTTCCGCCGGCGTTAAAACCCGGTTTTGCTGTAAAAACCCGGTTATTTCGACCAAAAATCGAAAAATGTAATTTTTGAACGCCAAAAGTGAGATGAACACTTTTTAGAACTTTGATACGATCCGAAATTGAAAACTACACAACCTCATGTAATCTATAGAGCTACAAGTATAATACGAAACAATTTATTTCAAATTTAGTGTTTCGGCTATAGGTGCCGCTGTTTTCGGGTAAAAAAACCCGTTGCTCAAAGTTTTAAAAGACACACACTACAAAAAAAGAACATATAAAATTTGGGTGTTACATATCAGAAAACAATCATAAAACTATTGGGTGACACATATAGAGATTACTAGGGTTATTATGGTGGCTTAAACCCTTACTAATGACGTTAATTGTTATTTTTATTGGTTGAAAAGTTAAAACCGGGTAATAAAAACCGAAACCGAGCCAGGTTTTAAAACTGTCGGGTATTTATGGCCAAGCCGAACCGGGTCATAATAGGGCGTAAAAAAACGATAAAAAAATCATATAAAAATAATAATCTGAATAAAACGAATTCACAAATAGAAAAAAAAACATTAGATTTCACGAAAAAAATCAGCGACTTTACTATAAAAACAAAAAAGTTAGAAGGGGTATTTTGAATTTTCATGATTTTCAAAATTTGTTGAGCTATACTGGCAAACGGAAGTAAGCTAAACTGCCTGCTCCAGGGGGAAATGAAAGCCAGGGTAGTAGAGGAGGGATTCATACTGAGAATGATGCAATTATGAAGCTGGAAACCGTTTTTTTTCCATTTTTCAGAACCGGGTTTTAATGCCCAGTTCGGCACTAATGGGTTAACAACCTTTTATTGAATTTTGATGGGTCGGTTGTTTTCAAACGTGCCAACTGTTAATTAGATGTACATCCCCAATGATTATACACTAAATTACCCCTTCAATTAGATAATAATTAGTGGTTGAAACGTTTGGATAATTAATGAACCAACCAATCTCAATTCAATAAAGACACCAAAGTTGTTAAGCCAACACATAAAAAAACGTTATTATTAATTATAGAAATGCTTTTCTTTTACCAAACCAATAACGTATAAAGCAATAAAAACAACTTTAATTAAATTGTGAACCCCCCTCTAAAATTGTGACTTCTATTTTATGATTTAACAGCGGATACGCTCCCTAGAAGCCTCTAGGGGCATTGAAGGTGGGAGTGAGAAAAATCGATACCCCCCCCCCCATCCATAAAAGCGAAGCTATGAAACGGTAGAACAAACGAACATTTATACTTGTAGTGTGTCAAAACTGAAAAATCAGAACAGAAATGTATAACCTCGAATCAAAATTTTAATTAAATTTGTTAAAAAACTGCAGAAAACAGGATAAGGTTAAGGACATACTTACGTTTTTAGGACTTGATTATAGAGATGCTTTGCTTATAACATTGAACTTTGTTGTCCTAAGAATCAGTATTCCAAAAATCAAAACAATCGGACGATTTTATCACATACAAATTTATTGTTAAAAAAGTTAAAAATCAATATGTTTAAAATGGACATACGGACATTCTGGTAACGATTATAGAGTTGATATGCTTTCTAAATCGTACCTAACTACTACAGGAATCACCATGCAAAGTTTGAAATCGATAGGACAATTCTAACATGCCAAAATTAATGAAAAGAGCTATTTGTTACAGATGTACGTACGGACGGACAAACGTACTGACGGACGAACTTACGGACGGACAGACGGACCGACCCTAATTATAGAAAAGCTTCGCTTTTAAAAATTTCTAATGTATACGTTAACTTAACTTTCTATTTTGGATGGAAGATATCTAAAACCAAAATCTAAAAGGATGAGAACAAGAGTGTCAAAACTTAATAAAGCACACCTTATATACAAAATATAAACAAAAATGTTCTAATTACAGTTTTTTGTTTAAGTGCATAAATTTTTTATAACTTGGTTATTGAGATGCTTTGCATAAACCTTAACTGTCGGAGGGCGGGGGGGGGGGGGTTAAACGCCCCCCCCCTCTGGTTTTTTTATCTCATTTTCTGTGTGTGAAAGATAAAGAGCCCAAACTGGTTGACTTTTTAAGTATTGGTATGACACATAACTGAGGGTTGGAATTTTTTGAATATCTCCATCCTGGCGGGCACAGGTTGACAGCAAACCTGGCAAGGTCATCCAGGTAAAAAGCAAAAGTATTTTTTTGACTTAAACACAACATTTTATCCTACCACAATACTAAAATATCCTCTAATAGTACAACCTCATATGAAATACAGGTGTTCAAGTCAATTTCAGATTCCAGGTATGATCCTGTAGGTCCTGATTCCTCAGGTCTCCAGAAATCTTTAAAGGCTCCTATGACCGCAATTTCTGACTTGCACAAAAAATTTTAGCCTTCTAGCTCCAATAGGAAGAGGGGGGAAGTTTAACGCCCCCCCCCCCCCCTCGACGGATAAAGGTGCAGCAAGGGGCCCGACTGTTAAGGGTTAAAGTATTATTGGTATTGAGTTTAGTTAACCAGGGATCTAAAGGGATAAGACAATTGTTGATCAATTGGTGTACATCCCAAATTATGATACACAAAATTACCTCTTCTTTACGTTACAATTAGTGGTTGAAATGTTTTGACACTCAACTAAATGAACCAACCAATCACAATTTAATAAATCCCCCAAAGTTGTTAAAATAACAAAGGTTCCCTTAATCACTGGTAGTTGGTTAGCCCTGAAGATTTTTGTAATTCCCCCTCTAAAAAACAGGAAATTCCGCGCACTTTATACTATACTAGCGGCTTCGCCCCTAGTCTCTTTTGCATCAACCTTTTTTTTGTATTTAAGAGTTAAAAAGAAAGAAAATAAATTGGTGGGGGATGGGGGTTAGTTGACCCCCCTTTTTAAATTTTAGTTTGAAAAAGAAAATTGCTTAAAACCATAGATATACCAGTAGGTATATTCCCTAAAGAGTAAAGCCCAATTCGCTGACATCTTAAGCTTCAGACAGATAGACAGACAGACAGACAGACAAACGTCATTCTACTTTGTATTATAAGTAGGCTAATTTTATTTACAAGGAAGTGGTGAAAAAGTTTCAAATACCACCCCCTCCCCCCTCCCCCTCCCTACCTTTCTTAAACAGAGTGCTTTGTACGCATATGCTTTAAAAACCTTTTTAAAAAATGAGTGCGATTTTAGGGGAAAGGTGGAAACAGGATTTGTATATATATGGCTAATTTTAGTCTTACTCGTTTGTCTTTGCCTACTTTTTTACAAAGAACGTACTATGCAGTTCAAAATCTGTTGTGTAAGTTTTACAATTTATATATTTAAAGATAAATAAAATTGAAGTAAAAAACGTTGTTTTACTATAAAATATATATATATATATTTATGCTGTAATACAGTATACATATCTTTTAATTAAATTGCATAAGATGTTATTTAGAAAAAATATTTCAAAGGCACAACTTTTTTTAAGGGACCCTTTTCAATAATTATGGTCGGCCTGTCCGTATTTTTTTTACAACAATTTTGTATAATTTAATTATTAAAACAGACATCTCAAACTTTGCACAATGATTCCTAAGTTAGGTAAAATTCAGAAAGCGCAGCAACTCTATAAACGTCACCAGAATGTCTGTATGCCCATTTAAGTTGAAATTAAGTTCTGACACTCCACAAGAGTAATTGTTCATTTGTCATTCTTTCTGATTTTAAATCTTCACTTTAATAGATGTTGTCATCCTTGTTTTGGTGCATTTCTTTTGATTCTAATAATGTTTAATGCATTAAGTATTTTTTCATTCACTTTTGCGTTTTGATTTTTTTTTAACTGTTTTAAGACAGCTCATACCAATAACGAAATTAATTCGGAAGAAAATCACGAAACCTATACGTGTTTTTCAGCTGTCGTTGGTGGGCAACACATCGTAAAATTGACGACCTCTCCATTTGTCCCCCAAATATTATTTTAGATTTATTTTGCTTGTTGGTTATACCTTATTCCTGGTTTTAAGATATTTTATGAAACAAATGTAACAGGGATCTAAAGGGATAAGACTATGGTGAAAAAAAAGATGTACGTACATCCTAAATGATGACACACAAAATTACCCCTTCTATAGATTAAAATAAGCGCTTGAAAAGTTTGGATACTTAACTTAATGAGCCAAACAATCCCAAATTTGTTGAGCCAATAAATAAAACGACGTAATCGTTAAACTTTGGGGGCTAGTGTGATAAACAGCCCATTGTCCCATCTCTCCATGTTTTAGATTTTGACCCCCCCCCCCATTTAAAAAAATGCCTCTTTTAAAAAAAGTTGGGAGCTAATTGAATCTAAGGATAAAACTACACTCTGCACTTTTTTTCAAGAAAATCTTCTCTAAAATTGGGGTCGTTTATTATTATATTTTTTGTTTAGGTTTTTCTCTCTGTCCTGTTGGTGGTGAACTTGTCTATGCAGCAAGGGACAGATCGATGTGTAGAAATTAATCTGTGCAGTCCCTGCAATCGTCAAAATCGATCCTGGAGTTATTGTAGGAGATTGGGATGTGGCCGTCGAGCCCTTCATTCTGTAGAACATTGTGATCCAGATCGATGTGTGAAAGAATTTTATCAAGCTTTCGAGGATTTCACTAAAGGTCTCTCTTGGGATGATGCTTATGAACAGTATGACAAGTGCATGGAAGGAAAGTAGTGACCTCTGATGCAGAATACAACTCCAGTTATATGTCAATGATCGGGTCATGGAAAGAAAACAAATTTGCGGGTTTCATTTTATTTTCAAAGTAGCTTTTGAAAGGTTATTTTAGGTTAGGTTAGGTTAAGTAAATGTTAATGATTGTCCCGCAGAGTTAGAAAATATGCCCCGCAGGGGAATAAATAGGAGAAAAGCACCTGTGAAAATACGATGAAACCTGCAACTTCGTTTTCTTTCCATGATCCCAATGATCTATTCATATATTTATAAATGCTATATGTTCAGTTAGAAACTAGTTTTCACAATGTTTTACAGACAGAATTGTCCGCAGAAAATTAAATCTGTTTTGTTGGCCCAGGCATTGTGGCCCTTGACAATTGTTTATAATACAATATGATTATTATTTTGGTTTCCAGTGTGGCTCAGAACCGGTTTTATTACTGCGGAAATAAATCTCATTTTGAAACCCATATTAGAATAGTTATTTTTTAAGAATTTGATGTTATACATTGAAATAAATATTTAAAATTTATATTTTTCTTGTATTCTTATATAAAAGTAATAGGATGGTTGTCAGTATGTCTGTCTGTACCAAAGGATCTTGCTAACCGCTGACCCGATATGGTTCTCCTTTACAGGGTAACTTTTGATAGGTCCTTGGAAGGTTTTAAACTATTATGGGGGATCGAGAAACATAACCCTCCCAAAATAAATTTACCCCTCCAAATTTGTTTTCTATTTTGTCTTTTTAAATCTAAAGTAAAAATGGGTTATCAAATTCAAATTACTCCAGAGCCCCTAGAGGCCACTAAAAAATTATTTATATTTGGAGAAGATTTTCACAGAATTTATGTTGTATTTTTTTATATTTCATTTATATGAACGGCTGCTTCAGTATAATAAAGGGGCTCTGGGAAGGTAAGGGGCAGAAAAATACTCTCTTAAGTCTTGCCCTAGACAGGTTTTAGGCTATTTAACGGCCTATAAGGTCGTAATACTAAATATTTTGTTGTTGGAAGGTTGCGTGATTACCAATATAATATTTTAGGTTAATGTTATATAATCGATCAAGGATTACCAACCACTGCACTGGACCAATTAGGTTCTTCTTTACAGGAAAGTTTTATTTAAATAAATAAAGGAAATGTTCCTAGATATTATTAAGATTAAGGGAGAAAGGTTTCGTGATTTTAAGTTTTTGCATATTCTCTCTCTTTCTTTTTTTCTTTGTCATGATAACTCATAATCTGCTCTATAACTCACTTTGTCTGTTTGTCTATTTTATAATAGATTTTGTACTTCGCTACTTATGGATGTTGTCATCCTTGTTTTATTGCATTTTTAAAAATTAAAAAGGAGTATGTTTTTCCTTTAAGTATTGACTATTGGCTACGCCCCTAGAGGCCACAAAGATCTCTTGAAGAAGGTTGAGGTCGAACCCCCAAAAACATTTTTAGTTTTAAAAAGTATAATATAAAAATTTTAGGACCTAAGAGATAGATAGATAGATAGTTGGATTGAATAAAAGTTAAATGTTTTGGCATTGGATTTTTGAAAAAAAAGTTATGATGAAATGCTTTGGAATGGGAGTTAACTTAGTTTAATATGGATCAGTTTTTTAATATATTATTTATGAGAGAAAGGGGACAATTGGCTGTTTATTACACTAGTCCCCAAAGTATTAGGAGCTAGATAGATAGAGGGATTGAAAAAAAGTTGAATTTTTTTTAATTGGATTTTTGAAAAAAAAAGTTATGATGAAATGCTTTGGAATGGGAGTTAACTTAGTTTAATACAGACCAGTTTTTAATATATTTTTTTTTCCAGAGAGAGAGGGGACAATTGGCTGTTTATTACACTAGTCCCCAAAGTATTAGGAGCTAGATAGATAGATAGATAGAGGGATTGAAAAAAAAGTTATGATGAAATGCTTTAGAATGGGAGTTAACTTAGTTTAATACAGAACAGTTTTTAATATATGTTTCAGAGAGAGAAGGGAACCATGGGCTGTTTATTATACTAGTCCCCAAAGATTTATAATAAAGTTTTTTTTATTTATTGACTTAACAACTTCTGGGACTTAATATTAGGTTGAGTGTCCAAACGTTTCAACTGCTATTTCTAATTTACAATTTTGTGTATAATGATTGGGGATGTGCATCAATTTATCAGTCATTGTCTTATCTTTTAAGATCCTTGATTTTTTCGTTTGTTTACTACCTAATGTCAGGTTAGGAAATTAATATTTTTCCTTTTTTCTTGAATAATCACGCAACCGTCTCAATACCAAGATATACTTCTTAAATATTTCATTCTTTATGAAACAACTAACGCGGTTGAGCACATTTCACATTTGAGCTAATTTTTCGAAGGGGAAATAAAGCAGGAAAGTTGCCTAAAACCATCCCAAGACTTTGAGATAGAAATAAAATAACTTTTATAAAATGTTAAGGTTTTATAAATGTAAAATCACGCAATCTCTTGTATATCAAAGCTTGGGATGGTTTTAAGCTATTTTTCTAGTCATTCTCATACTAGAATCAAACTAAACAGGCCTTTTCTTTACTCAATTCATAAAATTTAATTTAAGATTTAGAGATTACTAATTTAATTGTTGCCACTATTAATTAGTAAAAAGCATAGAGAAAATAATAAAAGAGAGAAATCGAGGTATTTGAAGGACTAAAATAGGCAGTGGGCCTAGAGGCCTATATTGAGCAATTGCCGCGCTGAATTTTTAATGTTATTCCACCACTTTTCAAAATGGGAATATCTTAAAATTAAATATAATTTCAAGACAATTATAATTGCTGTTTGAAGCATAAATCTAATTTTTAAGGGATGATATAGAAATATTTTGAATTATCATCCATTCTGATGAAACCTAATGAAAGAATATAAAATTATCATTATTAATTTTTCATGACTTTGCTACTGACTTTAATCATAACACTCATTATCAGCTTATAAGATTTATATTGCAGTCTATCTAACTTATATTTTTTAATAAATAAACGTTTTTACAAATTTAATATGAACATTTGATTGTAAATTATAATAATCAGTTTTTCAGTGCCATCTAGCTTTGGATATAGAACTAGAATATCAAAGCGTTCATCAATTTTTATTTTGCCTGAATTTTCTTGTTTTGGATTTTTGTCACTAAAGGGCCAAACCCTGAGGGGTAAATAACATCACTTGAAAATGTTAAAAATATTGTAAAAACGAGTATTGTCTGAGAAAGAACATAGATAGCATTACAGATTATTCACTTATTTAGATTATTCAGTTATGAAATTTTTTATTTAATATTTAGCCTTAGTTTTAATGTATGTCTTTGAAGTAGACAACTAGCGAACCTGGTGGCTGAGAGCTAAACTATTAATTTTTTATTAGTAAACATTTAAAAGTTTTATCATGTTAATTAGATTTAAATATTACATTTAGGCTAATTTGAAAAAAAATAAATTTTTGATCATAAAAGGTGAACCCTCCTATTTTTTAACTAGGCGAAACATACTTTTCTGCTGCACTAAGACCGTCCGCGGCTGTTTGTTTTTTATGATTCTAACTCAAATTGTATTTTAAATATTTTCTTTAATTTTTTTTAAAACATAATAAATTACAGAAAAATAATAATAATTAATAAGATAAATTTTTTTTTATTTTTTTTACATATATAGAATAGGTTATGATTAAGATGCAAAAAGCCGCGGACGGTTTAGATAAATAGCAGACAAATTATTTTAGTAGGGGGGAAGTAATATTTTACAATGAAATTGGGGTGAGTATTCATCCTCTTATCCTTTTTCCTTATGGTAAAAAGCTTTTAAACTATGTTTAAAAACTGATTTTGAGGTATAGAAATATTGTATTCTGTTTGGCAGCTTACTACATTAGTTTTATTTACATTTTTTAAGTATAGAAGCTACTCAATAAGCATAGAATACGTTGATAATTTGACAGGGAAATTACATGGACATTATTTATTGGTCAGTTCGTTTCTCCAGTAGGATGGGAGGGGTTGATTGGGGGTATAGTTGTATTAGTCAGCTAAAAGTAGCATATTATCAGCTTTGCTAATATCTCCATGCATTCTATATCCATTAGCTACTCTTATTTTACTTTGTCTGTCTGTTTTAGGAAAAATGTTAATTTCTCAAATGCAATCTAAAATGCTCTCATTATATTAAACTTTGTTATTAGAGCCTCTACTCTTTAAATACTGTATAGTATGTCCATTTTATTCATATTTATTAAATGTTAAGACTTTTGTATCAAAAGCTTTCTAAAATGCTCTCTCCATAATAACATAAGCAGGGAAGGGGGTAAAAAGGGTTGGATGAGGAATCACTCTTTTAGCCAGCTACTAGTTTTACTGTATTAGAAAACATGATAATCTGGTGTAAGATCCAAGTAAAAATAAATTCATTCTAATTATCAAACTTTGATTTAGAGCATATGATAATATGTCCATACTTTTTATATTTATTCAATCTAATGTTATTAGGACTTTTGTATCCAAAACTCTCTCCATACTAACTATCAAACTTTTTTGGCACAATTTAGTTCATCCATATATGATAGTTAGATAGATAGGGTGAATTTGATAGATAGATAATAAAATGTATGTATAAATAGTAAATACATGGGTAGCAGCCAGCTTGTTGATAGATAGAAATTGAAAGTCTCCCTCACCCAAAGAGACAGAAAACCCAGAGAGGGATGGGATATTGTATAGTAAATTACACTGGTACCCAAAGTTTTACAATCACATTATCGTATTCATTGGCACAAAAACATTGGCTAATGGGTAATTTTGGGTGGGTACATCAATTTATGGTCTTTTGTCTTATCCCATAAGATCCCTTATAAATATAGAAAGAACTCTAGAGAGAGAGGGAACATTGCACTGTAAATTACACTGGTACACAAATTTCTACCTTATTTGTTAGCACAAAAACTTTTTAAAATTCTGATTGGCTGGTCGAAACTTTTTTTAATCAATAACTTGCAAGGGTAATTTTGGGTGGGTACATCAATTTATGGTCTATCGTCTTATTCCTTAAGATCCCTGAAATAAATAGTTACAGAAAAAATCCCAACAGCAGAGTAATAACTAAAAATGATAAGCAGAAATTTTAAATTGGTTTTCATACTGGGAATATTTTCTTATTTATCTGGGCTCGGCAGCCGAGACTTAGCCTCAAGTATAAACCCGCTTAGATGTTTTTTTAATAAGAAGGAGTGCCATATTTTGGTTAGGTTTAGACTTCCAGATGATTTTGAAAATTGTAAAAGGTTGATTTTCCTGTCGGCTTACAGGCGGCTGACGCACAGCTGCCGAACCCTGAATTATCTATAATACAAAGTAGCTTGATTTATGTCCGTCTGTCTGACCGTCCGTCCGTCCCTTAAGATCTCGATAACCACTGAACCTATAGGATTCTACTTCTCAGGAATATACATATTGGTCCTGTGGTGGTTTTAGGCTATTTTCTTGGGGGATGGGACACGTTTTACGAATTTTTTCGAATTCGCTATTTATTCCCGAAAAATTGCAATACATTCACATTTTTTTTCGGCTGGGTAGGTAATAGAAGATGTTATTATACCTCTAGGGGCAAAGCCCCTAGAGACTAGAGGCGCATCCGCTAGTATATTATATGGGAAAGGGTATTATATAAAAACTAAAAAGTATATACATGGAAGTCTTCTTCTACTGATTTATGGGTATGAATCATACTTCCGCCCCCCCCCCCCCCCCCCCCACCTACTGTGAAAACTATGTACTTGTGCCAGGGAGGGAGGGGACATTGGACTATAAATCAAACTAGTCCCCAAAGTTTTTAAAATACACTTTCAATTTCATTGACTCAACAACTTTTAGAACATTTATGTAATTCTAATTGGCTGTTTCAATAAGTTAAGTGTCAAAACGTTTCTACCACTAGTTGTAATTATTACAAAAGGGGAAATCTTGTTTATCTTTACTGGGGTTTAAATCAATTTTCTGGTCCCCAAAGTTTTATAAATACACTTGCTAATTCGTTGGTTTCAAAACTGTCACTGTCATGTTAACAATTTCCCACAATAATATTTAACTTTAAATGAGTAATTTTGTGTATCATAATTAGGGGATTATGTACATGAATGTATTGTTCATTGTCTTATCCCTTTAGATCCCCGACTTGTATAGATAGGGAATACTTTTATGTATATTATACAATTTAACCAAAAATGATCCCTTTGAAATTTGTCTTTTATTATTGAAGCTATTCTATAATTCACTATGAATATTCCAAAAGAATATGCATATCTGTAGCTTTTATATTGTTTTGTCTGTGTGTCTGTTGTTCATGCTTCAAAAGACATACCATAATTTTGAAAGGTTTCGTGATTTCATAAATTATCTCTTTTCTTTGTTATGACAACTGAATATGTGACGAGAAAATATATAGAACAGGAATTTAATGAATTTAAAATCACGAAACCTTGTTAAACAATTGTCTTCTTTATTATGAGGAGTCTAAAAAATCCCCATTTGACTTAAATGTTTCAGTCAGACATACGTACTTACGAATTATATATTAGTGTCTCTCCTTATAAATGTGCTTGATTAAATTTTTAATTGCAAAAAAATTATCTATATAGATTTTAAGCGTAAGAGTAATTTTAATGTGAAAGTTATTTTGTGATATTAAGTAATATCGGTTGGAATTAAGGGGCTATGTTTTCAAAGTGGCTAAAAAATTGCATAAAACCATTCAATGACTAAATCTAAAAATTGAATAGCCATGAAAAACATCCTGTGACGTTTACCTAAATTCAGTTCAGTAGATATTGAGATCCTGAGCTTCAGACCAAAATTTATTCTATAGGGTAATAAATGTATAAGTATAGATGTATATTGTATATAATTACCTGCCTCAATTGGTGGAGACTCTTTTGTCAGCAGGAGGAAAAGAATTTCATGAAACTTTGCTTTCTAAATTTAGCATTTTTTTTTGTTTTTGCAAAACATCTCAGAAAGGGTTGGTGTGATGGAATATGCATTTTCGTGGAAGCTTGATTGATAGATTTGGGTGGTTTTAAGCTATTTTCTAAACCTTCTCTCTATATATCTCACGCTAAAGTATAAAGTAATAGATAGATAGATAGATTAGATAAATATATTAATTTAATTAATAGAAAGATAGAAAGGATGTAACCATGGGAAAAATTTGTTATTAAACTCTGCTTCCGGAATAAGGATCGATACATACATTAGTAAATAAATTCCCAGGGATGATAAACAAGCTTAAAATTGTAGATTGAAATCATTGGTTAAAAAGTTTGAACACTACCAGTCTGAAACTAACCAATTAAAATTGAATAAAAGTTTCTAAGCCAACGAACTTAGATAATTTGGAATAAAACTTTGGGTACCAGTGTAATTTACAGTCCAATGTCCGTTCCCTTACTATCCCTGTAAAGGATATTACCATGGGAAAAAAATGAAAATATTAAACTGTACTTCCGAATTATACAAGATATGTTTACTTTCTTTTAATTTCTTTAGAGATAAAGGGATAATACAATGGACAAATTATTTTTTTCCAAATCAAAAAGCAATTTGCTAGCAGATGAAAAGAGTTTCTAATTTTTGGACCAGGTAGTATTCTGGATAATACATTTATTGATAAGGCAATGGCCAATAAATGATGATACACAAAATTACCAATTAACCAAACAATCGAAATTCAATAAAAGTTTCCAAAGTTGTTGAGCCAACTAATAAGAAAACGTTAATCTAAAACTTTGGGAACTATTGTAATAAACAACCTAATGTTCTCTCCATCTCTTGAAAATTTACTTTGAGAGAAAGAATTAATTGCAATAATGGGTAATTGGGCTGTTTTTTACACTAGTCTCCAAAGTTTTCTTATTGGTTGGCTCAACAATTTTAGGGACTTTTAATGATCTAAAATTGGTTGGTTCATTGAGTTGAGTTTCAAAACGTTATATAAACTAATAATATTCTACAGAGAGGATAATTTTGTGTATTATCATTGGGAACGTACATCAATTTTTCGGCCATTGTCTTATCTCCTCATTCCTGAACAATATTGCAGTGTTTAATTAATTAATATTTATTTCCTTTGAGAAAATAGAATCAGTGTTTCTTGAAAACAGCTTAAAATAATAAAGTTATAAAGTTTATTCATTTTTTTTATTTATTGAACCATGACTCTAGCCTCTAGAGGTTTTCAAGATCTTAAGCTTCAAACAGACAAACAGGTTAAGGAGGGTTAAGACAATTACTGATAAATAAATGATGATACACAAAATGACCTCTTCTGTAGATTAAAATTAGTGGTTAAAGCATTTGGACACTCAACTTTATGAACCAACCAATCATAATTTACTAAAGTCTCCAAAATTGTTAATCCAACAAATAATAAAACGTTGAGAACTAGTGTTATAAACAGCCAATTATCCCCTCCCTCCCTGAATTTTACTACTTTGTATTATAAATGCTATAACAAAAGAATATTATTTGGTTGAAATAAAGGACCATAATCGGAAATAAGACTAAACGGTTTAACGCACAGTGTTAAAGGATATCCTAATACAACTTGGCTGTGATTTATTTGGGAAAAAACAAGGATGAATATACTCATAACATTAATTAATGGAGGGACAAAGTGACTAACAAATTAGCCATGTGACGTCATAAAAATGAGGAAGCTGAAAAGATAAGTGGGAAAGAAAACACCTAAAAAAGAGATGGATAATCACTAATTTTTTTAACGTCACATGGCTGATTTTTGAGTCCCTCAACCAGCAATTAGAAATCAGAAAATCCTTTGTACAATTATATAAAGTACTAGCGGCCACGCCCATAGAGGCCTCTAGGGGGATCTTGAGGAGGGAGGGGTATAATTTGATATCCGTTTGTTTTATAAATTTAAAAAGAAAAGTAACACAAAATTATCTTCTTTAGTCATATCACTGTGAAGAGAACATTGTGTAGTTGCTGTTTTTATTAATTACATAATTTTTCAATGGTTTAACATGATTTAGAAAAAAAATACATTGCTTATACCATGACAATCTTAACTTTTATTTATTTACTAGTAGAGGCTACTAGAGCCTCTAGGCGCACTTGAGGAGGGGGAGTTTAATAATTACTAAATATCAATTGAGTTTTACTTTTTAGGGACGTTTCTGCTGACTACTGATTGAGTTCTCTTTTATAGGGAAGCTTCACATAAGTTGGTTTTAGGCTATTTTTCTGACCCCCCCCCCCCCCAATTTTATAAACCCCTTTGAATACAGAGCACCCTAGATGCTCGGGGTGCAACCAATAGAATAGTATGCATAGATAGATAGATCAAGTAATTTGAGGAAATTGTCTAAAATTGCATAATATGTAGTTTTACTTTTTGCCGCTAGAAGTCTCAATTTTTAAGATAGAATATGATATACATAAAACAAAACAAAATAAAATGTATTTTGAAAACTAAAAATTATTTAGAAATATTATTTAAACTATACAGTAAATCTTTTTGTTTCAATTGTTACAAGTAGTATTTTATATCTTAAATAGTCTTATTCCTTATTGATTAATCAATAACAAGGGTATGTTTATTAATATATAGAATCATTAAATTTTTATCAGCGCTGTGTGTAATGTTCAGCGTTTCTTTTGCCTTGCCCATATCCATAGCCTTCATGAAAGTAAATCTCTAATGTTTAGTTAGGTAAATGACCCACGACCATGGCTTAGTGTCTAGCGAATCCGTTCATCTTTGGGGAGGAGGTAGGTTCAAATCTCTACCCAACTCCGTGTTATAATTAAAGACATTAAAAAATGTTTGTTATGCCAGGTGGAAGACATGAATAGTTAGGGTAGGAGGAATGCCTTGGCCCATATACAGGTGTAAACAAAGAAGATAAAGTATAGAATAGAAAACCCTCAATATTTTTTGGAAATTTATATAAAAGGATTTCTCTCTGAGCAAAATCTAAATACATTATTTCCATAGACATTTGTTTAATTGATCCATTAATCTATAATTACTGTCATATAGCAATTTATATCAGGGAACTAAAGGGATAAGACAATGGTCGATAAATTGTTTTACATCCCCAATTATGATCCACAAAATTACCTCATTTAGATTATAATTAGTCATTGATATATTTAGAAACTCCATGAACCAACCAATGAACCAAAATTCAGTAAAAGTCCCAAATTTTACTGAATTTTGAAGTTCATAATAGTGGGTTTTCAAAAGTCCACTTTCATGGAAATTGCACTTACATTATCTGAAGACAATGATTTTAAATAGCGTTGAAATGATAATTCAACGCTTACAGAAATTCAACTTATTTTAAAATAACTATTTTCAATGGTGATTCATTCTGTATAATAAGATATCTATTAAATGCATTTCTAAATAATTAATGACTTGTGTTTTTTTAATTTTATATATTAAACTAAAACTCTTTAATTAAATCTTAATTTTTTTGGATGTCAAATTTAATTCACAATAATTGTTTCATAAAGAGTTTATGTTATTTGAATTATATTATTCTTATTTAATTGAGACACCTAGTGGCAAAAATTTAAACTACATATAATTGAAATTTTGATAATTTTCATGATTTTCTTAAAATATTATATCTATGTTCACCTATTTATCTATCTATCTATCGTGCCTCCAGCATCTAGGGACTCTGACTTCAAAGATTGGGGCAGAAAAATAGCCTAAAACCATCCTAGAACGTATGTAAAGTTTTCTTAGTTTTCTAGTTTGGTTGTTATTAAAAAAGCAGATCTATAGTATAGATGTATATACAGATAACTACATCCCCATCTTTTTCAATGACCTTTTTCGTCTGCTAGCAAATAATTTTCTGCTGCTTAACTGTGTTAATATTACCGTTACCATTAGTTGATTTTCAGAGACCCAATTGAGGGTCGGCACAAGGTTATTGCGATAGGGAATTACAGTTATTTAACCATCTCTCCCTCTAGTGTTTTACTCTAATGTTAAAATGGTTAAAAAAATACATAGTCCTTTTAATATTAGGATAGTATTAAGTAATCCTATTACATAAAGTGTAAGCTTTTCTTTGTCAAAGCAAAGGATCTCGATAATCGCTGAACCGATATGGTTTTCCTTTACAATGTAGCTTCATATCCATCCCAATCAATTTTTTTATTTTAACACTACAATTGAAAGTGGATGGGTTGATTTCTCCCCCCACGCACTCAAGAATCCTTAGAGGCCTCTAGGGGCGTAACCACTAGTGTATTAATAATTCAGGGAAAAATTAAATTTCATCCGAAGCCTTGCTTGTGACACGAAAGTTTTAAGCCCATGTATATAAAAAAGTGTTTTTGAACTTTGGGGACTCTCTCCCCAATCTTTTATATAAAAGTATCAGGATCTTTGTGTTTTTGTAACAAAAGGATCTCGCTAACCCATAGAATAAGGAGGAATAGAAGTGAAAACCCTAAATATTTCTGGGAAATTTGAAGGAATCTTTGACTTGCGCAGTAAAGACAATAATACTGAAGTACAAATCACAATGACTAGTTGGACAAAATTAAAAAAGTTTAATTTGTATCAAAGTCTAATAGATACTGTTAAATATTTGTTTTAAGCCTATGATATTAAGTTTTATATTGTGTTTTGTAAGATTTAACTATGATTGAATTGCTATTGTTTACAGTGGACAGTAGGTTCTCTTTAACCCATATAAATATTGGTGTCAAACATAGACAACCACTACTAGTACACACCTCATGCAGAGGTAGTGACAGCATTAGATGCTTGGTCGGTTTAGACAAAGATGAAAAGTTACTTATTATGTACACCTTGTTTTGATAAGTATGATTGACTACGTTTATAATTTTTAAGGGTCAGCTAAATGGGTACAACCCCTCTCCCCCCCTGCCCTACCTCAAGTTCATGTATGGATGTAGTTTGAAAACAGCATAGGAGCAAAACCTATCATATAAATGCTGAGAACAATAATTTTGGTACATTTTCGAAAAGTAAGTTGCTTACTTTAATTAAAATTTTTAAGGCTTTGCACATAAAATTCGATTTTAATCCATTGTGAATAGGGAAGAGAAAGCTCGAGGCTTGGCTACAAGGCTTTTAGTAAATTATTGCAAAAGGAATGTATTTTGAATATTTTTCCAGAATAATTACTTAAATCATGTGATTTACTAACAGCCTTGTAGCCGTTTTGGTCTTTCAAATGTTCCAATTTTAATTCAGGCTAGCCAGGCAGAATCTTCTACCTGGATTCTATTCTATACTTTATCTTCTTTGAGAAAAGGTAAAAAATTAGGTAGTTTGGAGATTTTCTTTTTCTTAAACTAAATCTTACCTAGCTATTAGATGCTTCACTGTGAAGATATCCTTAAATACACAAGACAAAGAGACATCCTGTTACTTTTATATGAGGATTGCATTTTTTAAAAATTAGAATAAGAATTTCTGGCTGATATATCTCTAAGGTAGATAACAACCTGCAGCTTTGTTGTGCTCATAAAAAAAATCATAAATTGGTTCAGTGGTTAGCAAGATCCTCAGACTGACATAGATTATGTTCACAGACGTCCAAGGGGGGGAGTAATGGGGTGATTACTCCCCCCCAAACGATTTTTGTGGTGCCGTAGTCACCCCCAAATTTTTTTTTTTCATGTTACCCCCTCCATTAAAAATTTACCCCTACCCTGGAGGTGCCGTGCCATTTAGGAGGGGGTATTTACCCCACCCAAACAAATTTAGGGGGGTAAATAACCCCCAAAAATTTTACCCCTGGGGTAAATTTTGGGGTGGGTAAACTAAATTTACCCCTGCCAACATATTTCAGGGGGGGTGTTTACCCCCCCCCCCCAAGCAAATTTTACTCCCAGGGTAAAAATTTGGGGGGGGGGAAATTTGCGGCGAGCTTCCCGCTCCATTTTACCCCCCCCCCCAAAAAAAAAAAAAATAATTACCCCCCCCCTTCGAAAATTTTTACCCCCCCCCCCCAAAAAAAAATGCTTGGACGCCCCTGATTATGTTACTATTATAAAAGAATATATACATATGTGTATATTCTGTCAAATGCAATATTCTGTAAACAAAATGAAGACTACAAAAATTGATAAATCATCAAAATATCATACTGTGGATAAATGGATATGTAAATTAAATAATTAAAAAAATTCCATTAAAAAGCTTTTACTTAACAGACCTTTAAGTTGCAGTAATGTAATTAGAGTAAAACTATAGATCTTTTGTAATGTATAATCACTTGAGTTAGAAGGTAGTTTGTTAAAAAAACAGAAGGAAAAGAGTGTCTCTAACGCACCAACCCCCCTTCCCCTTCCCATAAGGGTTAAGTAGTAAGTATTTAAGTTATTCTCATATTATTTCTTTCTTTCATTTTACTTTTCATGTTTTTTTCTTTAATTCTTAGCACATTCTCTTTATACTTTCAAACAGTTCCATTACATTTGGACGTACCTGTCTACGTTGATATGAATTCATTAGGATTGTTGTACAACTTTATCCTGCATTTACCTATACTTTTATCCCTCCATTGCTTATTAAAACTACTATGCAGTGAAATGTGATACGTTAAGATAATTTTCGTCAGCATTTTCAAAATTTTAGTTCTTTTTAAGACACAAGGCGTTGTTTTTGATCCATGAACTTTATCTTTTTTAATCTGCATGAACATTTTTCTCTAAATTGACTTTACAACTTATCAAAAAAATGTTTAAATGTAATATAGGATCAAATTTAAAATAAATTTTGTACAATAAAAATATGAGTAATTATACTTTTATATCTTAATCTAATCCAAAAAAAAACACTTTTCAGTGCCAAGAGGTGGAGGTATGGTTTGGTTACAGGTGTTTTGATTTATGTAGATGCCTAGCATTGCTGAATAAATACTCTCATCTTAGCTTGGCTAATGGCTATGCTATGATTAACAAGTATTTAATAGGAGTAGTTTGTAGGTCACACAAGTTACTTTTTCTTAAACTATTGGCTACGCCTCTCAGGCCCTCTCCCCCCCCCCCCCTACATTTAATTATACAGTTATTCATTCTAGGCTAAATTATTTAAGTATAAATACAAATATATGAACATTTTAGTTCTTGTTTTAGTTTTCACCCTTTTTTGTAACCTCTCTATGTCTAGCTATAACCATTTTCCCCTGTAGTTCCTAAAAATGCACCAAATTCTTTTCAAATAGTGTGATATCATAACCACATATTATCACACCCTCTAAATCTTTTTATATTTGGAAAAAAAAGGCACAATATCTAAAAATTAAGTTGGGTTGTTTTGAATTTTGATTTTAATTGGTTGGTTTATTAGGTTAAGTGATCACATGTTTCAACCACTAATTTTATACTAAAAAAGTGGTAATTTTGTGTATCATTATTGGGGTTGTACATATATTCATCAGACATTGTCTTATCAAAGAACGTTATTAATGATGGGGGAGGGATGGGCTGAGGGACAATTTGTGCTGTTGTAATAATATTTGATAATGTAACATGGAGAAGTAAATGCACACCCCCTCCACACACACACAGAAACACACACACACATACACAAACACCCCTTCAAACATACCAAATAACCATCTGCATAGAACAGTTTTCAAAGAAAAATAATTGAATTATTTTAGTAATTTACTTTTATAACTTATTTTACTTAATAACTTTGTATCTGCAGTCTGTATGTCTGTATATCCCTTAAAGCCAGTCAAAAATATTTATAAAATGAACAATTTATGAAACTTACTACCTTTTCATTTTAGAATACTATAAAAAAGTGATTTTAAAAACTGAGCTTTATGGCAGATGGCAGGAAAAATGGATAATTTATACTTTTTCCAATATTATAGTTTAACTTTGTAACACTAGGTGTCCTATTTTTTAAAGAATAAATTTTTAAAAAGCTATACGTGATTTATATTTGTATATTTAATATTTTGATTATAAATATAATAATATTTTTGTGTAATTGAAATCATAAAATATGGTTTTTAACTCAATTAAAATTTGAAACAAAATAGAAAGAATTATATATTCTATAAAATAAGTTGTAGACAACATCAAACCCAATCGCTGTAACCTTGAAGTCATTGATTTCAAAGTTATTTTTGAAGGCATTCTAGTGCCTACTGCTAATTAAAAGTATACGATTGTAAATGTTGACATCACACACATTTATTATATGCTATTATGGAAAGTAGTAAGCTTTTTTTATCTGTAGCTAAAGAACTTGCTAACCATTAAACTAATATGGTTCTACTCTACAGTAAAGCCTCTCATTGGTCCTGAGATGGTTTTAGGCTATTTTATTTGCATAATAAACTCTGGGAACGGTTTTAGGCTATTTTTCTGCCTTTCCATATAGCTTCAAATATAGAGCTCCTAGATGCTAGGGCGCAGCCTACATATGACATTGATAATGTAGCTGGGGAATTTTAGTTGTCAAATTATGTTACTAATACAGTCCTCAGCTATTGATCAGCAGGTTTCTCTATTGTTAGGGGATATCATTAAATTAGCCAACTAGGACAAATATTATATTGGGTTATGCAAGAATCTCTCACAATACCCTAGTATTCTATTCTTAGATATCAGTATTTTAAAAAAAGATCAATAAAAATTTGTTGTCAAAAAAATAAAAATCTGCATGTTTTAATTGAATTTTCTAGTAACAATTATGGAGTTTCTAATTCATACCTAAATGTTATAGGAATCAGCATGAATGCAAAGAAAATTTTTATTTGAATTATTAAAAAAACTAACTGTTACAACTTATATAGACAGAATTGCGCGTATCAAAAGATTACGTATGTTTTAATAAAAGCGAAGCTTTTCTATAATTAGGGTCAGTCCGTAACGGTTAGCTCTTTTCATTAATTTAGTCAAGTTAGAGTTGTCCTATAAATTTCAAATGTTCCTGTAATAGTTTGAAATCGTGGCAACTCTGTAATCATTGCCAGAATGTCCGCTTACCATTTTTATTTTCTTTTATTGATTTTGTTTTTTAAGTAAGCAAAAATAACTTAGAAATTTTAGAAATATTTTCAACATTTTTTAAAAGCACAATAAATCTTGATTGCAGGCCTTTATTAATAATTCTCATTACTATTTATATGACGTCACAGGAATCAAAACTGACACAAAAGTTATGTATTTTAGTCTTACTCATTTGAAACATGTTGATTTTAACTTTTATGATAGAATTATTCGATTGGTCTAGTTTTTGGAATACTACTTCCTAGGACAACAAAGTACAATGTTAAAAGCAAAACATCTCTATGCTCAAGTCCCAAAAATGTATGTATGTCCTTAAACATTATCCAGAATTTTCTCAGTTTTTCAACAAATTTGCTTAAAATTTTGTTTCTAATTTTATACATTTATATTTTGATTGTTCAGTTATTGTATTCTACAAGTGTTAATGCTCGTTTGCCCTATTGTTTCATAGCTTCGCTTTTATGGATGTTGTCATCCTTGGTTGAGGTAGTAATAAGGTAGTAAGTTTGTAGCAAGCACACTGCGCGTTTTTTGTGCTTGGTGGGTGTGTGTGTGTGTGTGAAAGAGTTAAAGATATTGCAAGTTGTTTATACATCTTCTTTGCTATACATGTACCACTGAGTGAAAGTGTGTGTGTGTATGTATGTGTGTGTTCGTGTGTATGTGTGTGTTGTATGTGTAACTGTGTGTGTGTATCATAAAGATTTACATAAATTCGTTTGGAAGTTTAACTTATAAATTTATGTACATGCACTGTAAATAATAAAATATTTTTTTTAACTCTGTTTTGCTGTATACAAGATTTTAGCGACAAACAAACATACTCCTTTTTTTAAGCCTCTAACTTAACTTAACCTCTCTTACGTACTTTATAAAGTTCAAAATATTGATGCTAGAGGACTCAAATAAAATATCTAATTTAAGATTAATGAACCTAAAAATACAAAACAAACATTAAGATTCAAATCGAGATAAAATTATTAAATTTGCAAATTAAGTATATTGTTATATAACATAGGTTTTTACCTTATTAATAAAGCAACATCAAAAATATAAGCATTTGTATAAATTTTATGAAAATTTTTGAAACAATACCTAGACCATAATCTAGTAGTTTTTTCCTAATAATTATTTGTTGAGTGTTTACACTCATTTAGAGTTCCTCTATATTTTATTAATGCCAGATACGAGTTTGAAAATATCCTGAAACACAGGAATCATATGATATTTTAATAGAATAAATCTAAAATATGAAATACATTTATTTTCTGAATTATGTAATAAAAGCAGCTGTAACCTTCCTATTAGTAAAAGGGTGTATGCAATTGGTAATTATAATAGGGTTATGTTTAATATCGTTATATTAATTTTTTTTAAAAGTAACATTATTTCCGTCTGTCTATTTGTCTGTCTGTTTGTAACAAAGGTTCGTGCCAACCGCCGATATTAACAGTGGAACCTTTCATAGACATTGGGCAGGTTTATAACTATTTTTCAGGGAGGATACCACCACACTCCCAAGAAAATAGCCCCTAGAGTGCTACTAGAGGACTCTAGAAGCGTTGCCATTGGTAATAGATAAATCACTATTAATCAACATAAATGATAGCATTTAAAAGAGATAAAGCAAACCTACTGTTTTATTACTTTTAGTAGTAAATCCCAGTGATCTAAAGGGATACGACCATGGCCGAAAAATTGATATACATTTAAAGTGATTATACACAAGATTACAATTAGTGGTTTTTAGTTTTAAACACTTAACGTAATGAACGAACTGATTTAAATTCAATAAAGTCTCTCAATTTGTTTAACCAACAAATAAGAAAACATTAAAACTTTGAGGACTAGTGTAATTAACAGCCAACAGCCCAAAGTCCCCTCCCTCCCTGGGTTAATGCTCTATATTCTTATATGATCAAACAAACAAAAGGTTTTTTATTTCTTTGATTTATTGGTATATAAACATAAATTTATTGGTATATATAAATAGATAAATATATTTATAGATAAATAGAAAGATAGATTTGATAGTTCTTCCCCCTTTCCCCCCATGGTTTTATGACTTATGCAGAATCGCACTTTAGTGCAGAAATTTAGAGAAAGATAAATTTGTATATTTATTTAAGGCCTCTAGGGGCACCTATGGTGGTGGGGGGTTGAATTTTAACCAGCCTCCATTTTTATATTAGTTTTGAAATAACAAGATTAAAATTCTTCCCCACCCCCCCAAAAAAAAAATATATTTTCTGCCCTAAAATAGTTGTAAAGCTACATTGTAAAGGAGGAACAATAACGACTCAGTGGTTAGCGCAAAGAAGATAAAGTATAGAATAGAATCCAGGTAGAAGATTCTGCCTGGCTAGCCTGAATTAAAATTGGAACATTTGAAAGACCAAAACGGCTACAAGGCTGTTAGTAAATCACATGATTTAAGTAATTATTCTGGAAAAATATTCAAAATAAATTCCTTTTGCAATAATTTACTAAAAGCCTTGTAGCCAAGCCTCGAGCTTTCTCTTCCCTATTCACAATGGATTAAAATAGAATTTTATGTGCAAAGCCTTAAAAATTTTAATTAAAGTAAGCAACTTACTTTTCAAAAATGTACCAAAATTATTGTTCTCAGCATTTATATGATAGGTTTCGCTCCTATGCTGTTTTCAAACAGCTGATTATACATACTAGCAACTACATCCATACATGAACTTGAGGTAGGGCAGGGGGGGGGGAGGGGTTGTACCCATTTAGCTGACCCTTAAAAATTATAAACGTAGTCAATCATACTTATCAAAACAAGGTGTACATAATAAGTAACTTTTCATCTTTGTCTAAACCGACCAAGCATCTAATGCTGTCACTACCTCTGCATGAGGTGTGTACTAGTAGTGGTTGTCTATGTTTGACACCAATATTTATATGGGTTAAAGAGAACCTACTGTCCACTGTAAACAATAGCAATTCAATCAAAGTTAAATCTTACAAAACACAATATAAAACTTAACCCATTAATGACAATAGGGTCTTAAACGATGCACAAATTCAAACCTATACTATCACTCTATTTTTTTGTGCTGTCCTTTTTAAATGTTTGTAAATAACTGAATAGAGCTTCAAGTTTTGTCCTCTACATTGCTTGGGCTCTCACTTAATTCGATGACCAGATGAAATCATATTTTCATGGCAGAGGTGGAAAAAATAGGAAAAAATTTCCACACCAGGTCTAACTTTTTTCTATTAATGAATTAAAACATACTTATTTATAATTAATTATAGCATTTATTATATATTTTTAGTTTCTGCTAAGTTTTCTTTAATTTTAGTTAGTTTACATACTTTTTTTTGATAATTTGTTGTGCGTCGTATTGGACGCATTCGGACTAATCATTTTAGCCATTGCGTCCTTTTTGACCTTATAGGACTATCATTTTAGAATTTTACTGTATAATCTCCTATAATCTGCTAGTTGCTTCGCCCCTAACCTCTAGGGTGGGTGGGGGATGTCAGGAAAATAGCACAAAACCATCCCAAGGTGTTTATAAAGCTTCTCTGATAAGTAAAACCAATTCAGACCCGCAATTTCTGTAATCTTTGGCTTGAGACAAAAAACCTTACTACTTTTTAGTATGGAATACAATACAAGCAGCGGCTACGCCCCTAGAGGCATCTAGGGGCCCTTAGGTTGCGGGGGGAGTCAAATCCCCTCTTTCAATGACAATTTTTTAAAGAACAAGTTTTTTTTTTAATTTTGTTTTTTTTATTTTCTAGGGGTGATTTCTCTCGGGATGGTGGTGGTACCCTCCTTCAAAATAGCTATAAACCTTACCAGGACCTAGTAGAAGCTACCATGTAACGGAGCACCATTTAGGTTCAGTGGTTAGCAAGGTCCTTTGGTACACACACAAAGACATACAATAACCTGTTACTTTATTTTAAGGATATAAAAATAGTAGCGCAGATAATCTACAACTAGGGTCTGTCTGTACGTCCACCTGTCTGTATTTCCATAATTGCATCCAAATAAATAATAGCTAGCTTACAACTAGGGAATGTATGTATGTCTGTCTATATATCAAAATTACAGCCAATTAAAGACTGTAAATATGTTTATACTTCTGTAATTTTTATTGCAGCCTAGCTGTTAAGGGATTCATGAAAATAGCGCAGATACTCTACAATTATGGTCTGTCTGTATATACGTCCGTCTGTATATACACAATTGCATCCAATTAATTAACAACTACACTACAACTAAGAAATGTATTTGTTAGGGATCTAAAGTAATAAGTCAATGGCCGATAAATTGATGTACTTACTCAGGGCTATTATACCATAAAATCTTTCTGTAGATTACATTTAGTGGTTGAAACATTTGGACACTTAACTTAATAAACCAACCAATCAAAATACAAATACAATTCCCCAAAGTTAGCAAGACAACAAATAAGAAAAATTTATTATAAAACTTTGGGGACTAACAGGGGCTGGGAGGGGGGGCGAGGGTTTGTCATGTATTGGGTTGTTCAATATAATTGTCGACAAAATCATATTTCTTAGCTAAAGCATTGTAATAGAGTGAAAGGATATCTCTCTGTGTATCTGCTTAACTGATATGCTTCTTTTTTTACTTTGTAGCTTCTCATAGGTCCTGGGAAGGTTTATAACTAACTATTTTTTGGGAGGTTACCTCCACCCTCCAAAGAGAAATCGCCCCTTAAAGAAAACCCAACACAAGAAAAAATAGAATAAACTACATGAAATTAATTCTTTTTAAATCTAAAATAAAAAAACATTGTTGTTGAATTCAATGACCTCTCCCCATCTCAAGTGCCCCTAAAGGCCTCTAGAGGCGTAGCCATTGGTACCAAATAATTATATTCTGAATTGTTTTATACAGACGAATGGACGTACAGACAGACACTGATTGTAGAGTATCTGTGTGATGTATCCTTATAATAAAGAAACAGGATATATATTCTACATGTGTCTGTGTGTACTAAGGGATCTCACTAACCACTGAACCGATATGGTTCTCCTTTACATGGTAGCTTCTCATAGAACCTGGTAAGGTTTATAATTATTTTGGGGGAGAGTATCACCACCCTCCAAAGAGAAATCGCCCCTTAAAAAAACCCCAAAGAGAAATCCCCAACACAAAAAAAATAGAATTAACTTAATTAAATTAATTCTTTTTAAATCTAAAATAAAAAAACATTGTTGTTGAATTCAATGACCTCTCCCCATCTCAAGTGCCCCTAAAGGCCTCTAGGGGCGTAGCTACTAGTACCAAATAATTATATTCTGAATTGTTTTATGCAGACGAATGGACATACAGACAGACACTGATTGTAAAGTATCTGTGTTATGTACATCCTTAAAATAAAGTAACAGGATATACATTCTATATATATGTGTCTGTACCACAACCGCCCTAGGAGAAATCACCCCTAGAAAATAATAAACCCCTCTCAAAATTTTTTATCAATTTTTCTCTAAAAACTGTAATTAAAAGAGGGTGTTTGACTCCCCCCCAACCCAAGGGTCCCTTAATGCCTCTAGGGGCGTAACCGCTGCTAGTATAGTGTTCCATACTATAAAGTAGTAAGGTTTTTGTCTGAAGCTAAAGATTATAGAAATTTCGGGTCTGAATTGGTTTTACTTATCAGGAAAGCTTTATAAATATCTTGGGATGGCTTTATGCTATTTTTCTGACATTCCCCACCCACCCTAGAGGTTAGGGGCGAAGCAACTAATAGATTATACAGTAAAAGCCTAAGATGATTAGTCCGATATGGTACATAATAGACGCATGGGTAAAATGATTAGTCCGAATGCGTCGGAAACGACGCAAAAAAAAAACTTCTTTGGTATGCCACAAATCAAAAAATCTAAAAATACAAATGTCTTACAATCCCTTAAGGAAGCTGTGTTTAAAATTTGAAGCGATTCTGACGACAGGGGGGAAGTTCGGCACTAATGGGTTAATATCATAGGCTTAAAACAAATATTTAACAGTATCTATTAGACTTTGATACAAATTAAACTTTTTTAATTTTGTCCAACTAGTCATTGTGATTTGTACTTCAGTATTATTGTCTTTACTGCGCAAGTCAAAGATTCCTTCAAATTTCCCAGAAATATTTAGGGTTTTCACTTCTATTCCTCCTTATTCTATGCCTTTTCTTTTAAAATTAGATTGTACCAATTGTAAAAAGGGCAAATTTCATATTTTTATTGATAATGACATGAGTTTTTAAATTGCTTTATAAAATGTTAACAATTAACATAGACGTACAAGAGTGTGGGTTGAGTTATGTTTACCCCCCCTGAAATTTAAAACCTTAAGGTTCTTGATAGCTCAACTCATGTTAGCAATAATTTTACTTTTATGTGAGATTTTTTGATCAATTAGATCAATGAATCTCTGCACAAACTGATTTATTATTATGACGTAGCACAAGAAGGGGTAGCTAACTAATGTAGTATAATTAAGTACTCTATCGTTAGCTTGTGTAAGTCTGTCTACATTTCACAACTTTTAAATTATTTACAAAGTTATGAAATCAAATTTGAAAAATAAATCTTCTAAAATTAAAAATCATTATAGTAAGTATAATTTATCATAATATCAATTGAAAATTTTATAATAAAAAGCGTAAGAAATAGAATATAAATATATTTTTCTTAGAGGAAGAAAGATATAACTTTACCCTCTAATAACGAACTCTTGTGGTAAAAAATACAACTAAAATGTTAAAAAAATGCTTACGATTTTATTATTGAAAATATCCAATTTCCAGACGTTTGATCAGTGTTTAATAAACACATTTTTACTAAAAACAAAAAATGTTTGAACTTGTGGATTTTATAGTAGCGCATCCTTATATAAAGTAATTTGATGTACCAAAATTTCTACATTATGACTTTTGTGTGTAAGGTAGAAACCTAAATTTTTTTTTGGAATACTTAGATATCGATGACCTTCTGAGAAAAGTGGTGTTATGACCGTTTGACCGCTCCCTGACCGACTTTATGACTGATTTTTGTCCGGCTTCTATTATAGCTAGAGACCTATACTTTTTTTTGGTAAATCCTTGAGCAATAATAAACAGATAAAAGTATTAATTGACGCCGCCAACCGCCGTTTCACCGTAACCGCCGAAAATGGCGGTTTCCGTTATTTGCCGTTTTTTGGTGATTATCAGAAAAAGTATTTTTTTTGTTATGAAAAATAAAAGTTTGTCCTAAAATTTGGTCATTCTAGCTGCAAAATTTGCCGCTCTACAGCTGTTTTAAAATTTAGCGGCTGGCCGCAAAAAAGCTACTAAGGAGCGGTCTGACTGCTATGACTAGAAAAGTAATTTTCTATAAAAATACACATGAACCACCAGAAAAAACCAGAATATATGTATTTTTGTAACAAAAGAATCTCACTAACCATTGAACCGTTATGGTTCCTCCTTTACAATGTAGCTTTATAACTATTTTAGGGCAAAAATTATATTTTTTTTTTGGGGGGGGGGAGGAATTTAATTTTTTTTATTTCAAAACTAATACAAAAATAGAGGCTGGTTTATTTATTCATAACATATAAATCAGAGCAAAAACTGAGTACTTTAATCTTCTTTCATACTTTTTATGTAAGTCCTCTAGTGTAAAAATATTTTATTATATAAATTACGGTAGTTAACCCTTACAGATTGGGGGTGGGGGGGGGGAGTCATATTGACCCCCCCCCCTCTAGTTTTTTCAATGTCATTTTTTTGTAGGTAAGATGGAGAGTTGTGACTTCATGACCCCTCCCCCCCCCCCCCCCCCCCGATCTATTAAGGTGGGAATTGGGGCCCGAGCTGTAAGGGTTAAGTTAAAATCAAGAAATTGTTATATTAAATATTCTAAAAGTTTTAAAACTTATTTTTAGATTCTTATAGATCAAGAAAGGGTTTTTAACTATTAATGGGGAGGATATCTGCACCCTCAAATAAAAAAATTCCCCTCCCCCCTCCAATCAAATTTTTAAAATTTTTGAAACTAAAATAAAAATGAAGCAGGGGGGGGGGTAAAATTCAACTCCCAATCACCCAACGTGCCCTTCTATGAGGCCTTTAGGGGCGTAGCTAAAAGTAAATATGTATATAGATATGGCCTATTTAGTATGGCAAAAACACACCTCCTTCAAATACACACACACATATATTTTCTTTACTGTACTCAGTATGCTAAAAACTTGCAGTTTCTCATCATCTTACTCTCTATTATATACACACACCTAAACTATTTCTCTTACACACACACACACACACACATTTATTTTCTCTACTGTGCTCAGTATGCTAAAAACTTGCAATTTCTCATCATACACTTAAACTCTCTCTCTTACACATATACACACACATAGCATACACAATCAAAACAAGTTTGCGAAAACACACACACACATAAAATTCTCTCTAAAGTTGTATACTAGCAATGTAAGTAAAAAACTTGCAAAATATCATGTCTACCTTGGACGTCTATGGCTACACACACACACATTTTTTTCCTCAACCAATTGATATAGAGAATTACTTGGATGTTGCAACAGATTTTCATGTAGATACTTTTAGTTGGCTAAAATAATATGATTTTCCCCTTCTCCTCCTATTAAATAAACAAACAGACCAATATATGAGGTCCTAAATTGACAATAAAAATATATCCTGTCATAATATCCACATATAATATATCCATTTTTACCTACCTCTCTGGCGCTCGCGCTTTTTACTCAACCAAGCCCATACTAAAACACACACACACTTATATACATACACACACACAGAAACACTTACACACACACACACATACAGACAATGAAAGACAGACCCAACAAGCACCATGAGATAATAAAAATTATTGCACTTGCCATAGAATAAGGAGGAATAGAAGTGAAAACCCTAAAAATTTCTGGGAAATTTGAAGGAATCTTTGACTTGCGCAGTAAAGACAATAATGCTAAAGTACAAATCACAATGACTAGTTGGACAAAATTAGAAAAACTTAATTTGTATCAAAATCTAATATATACTGTTAAAAATTATTTGATCTTCATAATTTAAAATATGTATTGTAGTGTAACACGCATGACTTTGGAATAATTTAGAATAATTCTCAGTGATAAGAAGGTACTTATTTACCCATAAACAAGAGTATCTGATTGAGACTGTCTCCTCTGATACACACATCTTGTTGTAGTAAAGACAGCATTAGCTGCTTGGTCGTTTTAGACAAAGATGATAAGTCACCTAACTTTATATTGTTTTAATTTTGGTAAGTACGATTGACCACATATGTAATTTTTAAAGGACAGTTAAATGGGTACAGCCCCTTCCTCCCCCCTCCCCCCCTTCCACAAGTTAATGTATGGATGTAGTTGCTATCATGTATAAATCAGCTGTTTAAAAACATACATAAGAGCGCAACCTAGTTTTATAATATAAATACCAAGAACAATATTTTTTGTAAATTTTCTTACATAAATAAATTTTTTAAGGCTTAAAATGCACATCAAATTCATTATTAATCCATTGTGAATAGGGAAGAGAAAGCTGGAAGCTTGGCTACAAGGCTTTTAGTAAATTATTGCAAAAGGAATTTATTTTAAATATTTTTTCTGAATAATTACTGAAATCATGTTATTTACTAACAGCCTTATAGCCGTTTTTGTCTTTCAAATGTTCCAATTTTATTTCAGGCTAGCCAGGCAGAATCTTCTACCTGGATTCTATTCTATACTTTATCTTCTTTGGCACTTGCACTCAGATGGAACATTTTAGTTCAAATTTTAAACGCTAGGTTACTGTAATTGCAGTTTTATATTTACAATTAATTAATGTACATGATTCAATCATATTTTTATAAAAAAATATTACATATTTTTATTTTAAAAATGTGTCTGTGCCACTATAAAGATTTATGCTATAAAAAAACATGGTTACCAATTCTTTTATAAAAAAAAGTATATAATTATTAGAAAAACAATATTGATAATTAAAGGATCTATTTCTTCTGACCAGCCTTTCTGCTGCTGTTATCAAGATTAAATCTTAACATGACAGCTAATGCTATATCCAAATACTAGCGACTTACCCCAAGAGGCCTCAATGTGTATTGGAAAAGAGACAATCATTGGTTTATTTTCTGCATAATTTTGTACTTTTCTTTATGATTTTACTAGCGGCTTTGCCCTGAGCCTCTAGGGGCAAAGCCCCTAGAGGTATAATTACATCTTCTATTACCTACCCAGCAGAAAGAAATGGATCACAAATTTTTGCGATTAAATAATGAATTTGCAAGAAAAAAGCCTAAAACCACCACAGGACCAGTAAGTATATTCCCTGAGCTGGATCTTTAAATGTGTAGTCTTTGCCATAGCCGTGGCCATAGTTGTAGTTGTAGTCGTAGTCGTAGTCGCAGCCGTTGCAAAAGCAAAGTTTTTTTCTATAATAGTTTTGGCTAATTTAATGATATCCCCTAACAATAGAGAAACCTGCTGACCAATATCTGGGGACTGTATTAGTAACATAATTTAACAAATAAGATTCCCAAGTCATTCAATGTCATGTGTATATACTAGCGGCTGCGCTCTAGCATCTAGGAGCTCTATATTTGAAGGTTTATAGAAAGGCAGAAAAATAGACTAAAACCATACCCAGACTTTTTATGCAAATAAAATAGCCAAAACCATCTCAGGATCTATGAGAAGCTTTTCTATGAAGGAGAACCATATCAGTTCAATGGTTAGCAAGTTCTTTCACTACAGACACAAAAAGCTTACTACTTTCCATAATAGCATATAATAAATTTTTGTGATGTCAACATTTACAATCGTGTACTTTTAATTAGCAGTAGGCACTAGGATGCCTTCAAAAATAACTTTGAAATCAATAACTTAAAGGAAAACGGGATTGAATTAAATGTTGTCTACAACTTATTTTATAGAATATATAATTCTTTCTATTTTGTTTCAAATTTTAATTGAGTTAAAAACCATATTTTATGATTTCAATCACAAAAAATATTATTATATTTTTAATCAAAATATTAAATATACAATTATAAATCACATATAGCTTTTAAAAATTTTTTCTTTAAAAAATAGGACACCTAGTGTTACAAAGTTAAACTATAATATTGGAAAAAGTATAAATTATCCATTTTTCCTGCCATCTGCCATAAAGCTCAGTTTTTAAAATTACTTTTTTTATAGTATTCTAAAATGAAAAGGTAGTAAGTTTGATAAATTGTTCATTTTATAAATATTTTTTGAATAGCTTTAAGGGACATACAGACATAAGACTGCAGATACAAAGTTATTAAGTAACACTGCTCCTATAAAATAAGTTATAAAAGTAAATTTCAAAAAAAAAAAAAATTTGTTTAGAAACTGAACAATACAGATGTTTTAAATATATTTTTGGAGGGGTGTGTATGTGCGTGTGTGTCTGTATGTGTGTGTGTGTGGAGGGGGTGTGCATATACTTCCCTATGTTACTTTATCAAGTAATCATAATTGCATAATATTACAACAGCAAAAATTGTCCTTCTGCCCTCCCCCCTCATTATCAATAACCCTTTTTATATCAGATATCAAAAAGGATAAGACAATGGCTGATAAATAGATGTACAACCCCAATGATAATACACAAATTACCCCTTCTTTAGCATTGATCACTCAAACTAATAAACCAACCAATCAAAATTCCAAACAACACAACTTACTTTTTAGCTATTGATGTGCCTTAAGAATATAAAAAAACATTTAGCAGATGTGATAATATGCGGATATGATATCACACTATTTGAAAATAAGTTTGGTGCAGTTTTAGTAACTACAGGAGGAAAATGTATACCCAGCCAGAAACGTCGTAAGGAAAATCGTAAGGAGATATTTACTATATTATCGCAAAAATCGAATTTACGATTTTATAGGGATTAATTCGAATTTGTAGTAAAAATCGTGACAATCGTATGTATCTCGCATTTTATGTTTGTCAACACACACTTACAAACAGACACACAACCAACATTTTCAAAATCATTGTGTGAGAAATATAGTTTATAAATTGGCCACTAGGTATTCACATTACTTTGTATAGACAATTAAAATCTTTCTGTTATCAAACAAAATAAATTAAAAACTGGTATAACAAAATATCATAATGTGTTAATTGTCTTTTATTGAAAAAAAATTTGTTTTTAAACATTCTCATTTTAAACCACAGCAAGTGTACAAAAATGTCTAAATAGCAATTAAAATAAGATAAATTCAGTAAGAAATTCTAACTTTCTCACAATTATAATTATAATGGAAACAGATTTAAAAATAACCTTATAATTTCAGAGGAAATACAAAGATAAACATTAAACACCCTCTCTTTCTCTCTCTTTCTGTATGCAAAGTACAATTTGTGTATAATGTTATGAATGAATATTACTGATTTACCTAACCTTTCCTTACAGAAAACTACATGATGTTAAATTGATTTTTTAATGAACTTTTTATTTACGATTTTAGTACGATATCGCGCGCGATCTTTACGATATCACCTGCGATTTCGTAGGTGTATCGCGCAGCTCTAAGTACCTTTTCGACCATTTATCGTAACATATCGTCGATGTGCATTGGACGACTATTTAGCGATATCGTAAGAACTCGTGCTCGATTGCTCCACGATATCGTGCGCTATAGTAGCGCGATAGTGATGCTACTTTCTGGCTGGGTATAGATAGACTTATATATAAGGGTTTAAAAAGGGATAAAACTAAAACAAGACCGAAAATGGTCATAGATACATTTCTATAATACAAAGTAGAATGATGTCTGTCCGTCTGTCTGTCCGTCTGTCTGTCTGTCAGTACATCTGTCTGAAGCTTAAGAAATTGGTAGCTGCTGAACCAAATGAGCTATGCTCTTCAGGGAATATTCAGACAAGCTTTACATGGGTCATGTGATAGTATAAGGCTATTTTGATAATAGATTTATATATTACTTTAATATTTTGATTTATTATTTAAGTCTTGCAGTGGATTTGGGCCATAGAGAAAAAAATAAAAGAGAGGAATCGAAGCAACTAGAAGACGAAAATAGGCAGTGGGCCTAGAGGCCTACTCAGCGCTGCTGCCACGCTAAATTTTATTGCTATTCCATCACTTTTCAAATGGGAGGATTAAAAAAATATTTTTTTTTACTTTTTACTATGGCGTTATCCTCTTAGAAAATTTTTTACAATTTTTTTCAATTTTGTACAACAAGCCCCACCCCGACTACCGACGAACAACTATTTTAGGTTAGGTTAGGTTTTAGGCTAGGGGGCCGAGCGCTGCGGCTAGGCAGGCAAGGGGGCCGAGCGCTGCGGCTAGGCAGGCAAGGGGGCCGAGCGCTGCGGCTAGGCAGGCTAGGAAGCCAAGCGCTGCGGCCAGAGTTCATAGTTCGCTGTTGGGGGGGGGGGGGGGGGGGGGAGGTACTTTTTAATATTGAAAAAAAAATTTCTAAGAGGATAATACCTTTACTATTTCCATATTTAGGGCAAAGCTATTAGATTATATATTTTCGTTTTAATGTTTTAATTAAAAATTACATAGAATTTTATTTTTATTAAAAAAAATTTGTGCATGAAAGATGAATCATTCCATTTCTAAAAAGGGGGAATTTTTTTTTCATAATAAACATTCAGCTGATTCTGACATTAAAGTAATATATATAGAGCGATAAATAGTATATGTAACAACCACCCCTTGTCAAAGACCTTCTACCGACTTTTGGTTGGGTCTTCGAAATCAGCTGAATCTTTCAAAAATGTAAATACAGCCGGGTGCTGGCAAAAGAACCAAGAGCAAATTGTAAACTAATATTACCGCAAGGACGCCCAAGCTGTTTACTTTGTATTGGGGTAAAATTAGGGGTTCTATACAACAACTAAAACAACTTGAGAGGTGTAGATAAGAGGATTCAAAGTCTAAAGGGATAAACACCCATTTACCCCTTTACTTGGACGTCTATGTATTAGCTATAATGATTTCTGCATTTTACCTAGTTAATTTCGTTTTTGCATTGTTTAAATACTGTTCATTTGTTGAAAAATATTTTGAAAATTATCTATTGATCTCATAAAACTGACAATAACCCAATTACTTAAAAAAAGGACATAGTTAATTTGCCACCACCTCAGGGAGAGTTCAACCCTTTATGGAAAAATAATTGAAAACAACGTAAATTCAGGCGAAGAATAAATTTGGGAACATCTGCAATATATTAGTTCTATATTTGTCGCTAGATGTCACTAAAAACTTGATAATTATGATTTGCAAGAAAGCATTCACATCATTAATAAAAATGTCTTGTTAATCACAAATAACTAGGTTTAACAATTCAGTAGTGTAAATCGGAAAAGATGATTATCAATATAATTTCATAGTCAGGAGCCTAGTTGTAAGAAATTGATAATGGAAGTTTTAAATACTTCACATAAGTTTAGACAGAAATGACAATTTTTCACAAAAATTGTCCCTTTCTTTTTCAAAAAGCAGAAGAAAGCATTAAACAGCTGAATTTAGAAAGCAAAGTTTAACAAAATTATTTCTCGTCTGCTGAGCTTTAGGGTCTTTGCCTTCAGAAATCAAATAGTAAGCTCTTTATACATCTATACTATAAATTTATTATTCTGACAGCCCATGGCTGTTTGCTAAATATTGCTTTTCTTTTTATTCACATTTTTATTTATGATTGACATACATAAAGCCCTGGGCGGCTTTTAATTTTCGTCTGCTAAATTTTCTTTACAATTTTAGGGATGGGGAAGTAGTATTTTACCATGAAAAGTGGGTGAGTATTCATCCTCTTATCCTTTTACCTTATGATTTTGGCTATTTTTCAAACCCTAGATGTGTAATATAAGGAATCATTAAACATCTTCTACATATTAAGCAAGTTTTTTTGAGAAATTGTAGCCTATCATGAAATTTCAATGAGCTACTCCATAAACTTACAGCATTCTGTACAAAGGATAGACAGTACGTTTTCAATTCTTAAATTGTGTTATTTTATATATTTATGATATACAAAAGGGAAATCTTTATGTTTCGTTTTACAAAAAGACAGAAAACAAAGTTTTATTTAAATTTAATAAAAAAATACTTAAATTTTAATATTCATTTGATGTTTAATAAGAAAATAAATTTCTTATACTTTACAATGTAAAGTCATGTATATTTCATAATGACGCCTTGTGTTAAAAAATAAAAATAAAATTTTCAAAAATGCTTACTTTTTCGTTGTTGAAAATATCCAATTTCCAGAAATTTGATCAGTCTTTAAAAAACACATTTTTAGTACAAACAAAAAATGTTCATACTTTTGAATTTTATGGACAGGCATTTAGTGAATAGAATTGTGATGTATCCTATTATATAAAGTAGTAAGTGTTTTGTGTCTGTCCCGAAGGATCTCTCTAACCGCTGAACTGATATTGTTCTCCGTTACAGTGAAGCTTCTTATAGGTCCTGGGAAGGTTTTAAACTATTTTTGGAGAGGATGTCCACACCCCCTCCCCCCTCCCCCCCAAAAAAAATACTTTTACAATTTTTTAAACTCAAATTTAAAATGGGATGAGGTCGACTTTTTTCACTCCTACCAGTGCCCCTAGAGGCTTCTAGGGGCGTAGCCGCTGGTCCTTATATAAAGTAACAGGATGTTTGTATAATGTCTATTTGTACCAAAGTATCTCACTAATCACTCAACCAATATGCTTCTCCTTTGGGGGAGAGCACCACCACCCTCCAAAGAGAAATAGCCCCCAGAAAAAATATCACCAACCCATCAAAAAAACTTAAATGCCCCTAGAGGCCTCTAACTAAAATAAATTGAAAATGTTGTATATGTGTGCATTTAAAACCTGACCCTACACCAAATGATTTATGTGTTTTGTATTTGTATATTGGCTACTACTATAACCCCCTCTACCCTCTTCTATTAATAAGATAGCATTACAGTTTAAAGGGTAAATACATTGACCTCCGACTTGAAAAAAAAAATCAACAATGAAAAGTAATTTTGTTTATCATTATTGGATTAGTAAATGAATTAATTGTTCATTGTCTTAATCCCTTATAGATCCCTAATTATAAAGAATACATATATAGTCGAATTCAACCCCCCACAAACTCAAATGCCCCTAAAGGCCGCTACATGTCTAAAAAGGGTGAAAAATATAGGGCTTTATGCAAGTAGGGAGTGGAATTAGATTATAGGTTGTAGGTCGGTTTAATCTAGCAGCGTCTAAACTTTTCAACCAATTATAACTAAATGATAATTTTGTTCATCATAATTTAGAATGTGCATTTTGATATATTATTAGCCTTATCTTGTTCCTTAAGATCCCGGAGTATGTATCCCATTATTAAAAATACTAAGCTTTTTCTGTCTGTAGCTAAGGATATCACTGACACTAACTGCTAAACCGATATAGTTATCCTTAATAATGAAGCTTCTTATAGGTCCTGGGATGGTTTTTAACTATTTTATTTTCATGAAAAAAGTTTTGGTATGGTTTTAGGCTATTTTACTGCATTTTATATCCCTCCGAACATAGAGCCCTTGGATGATAGTTATATGCTAATGTAGTTGGATAGTTGTCAGTAAGATCTCATGAATGGCTTGACTGATAATTTATCTACCTCTTTATGACATATTTTAAGCTTTTTTTTAGTAGTGAAGCTACTCTATAATTCGAAATGTCCGTCCGTTTATCCGTCCGTCTGTCTGAGACAGAAAGGGGGAAACGTGATTTTCTCGGCTCCTATAAAAGATAGAGAGCTGAAATTTTCAGGGATTAATTATGTTAACAGTCTTCAAATTTTGACTAAGTTTCATTAAGATTCATTAGTTGTTTGGGGTGCTAGATCGAATCCTACATTTTTAAGTTTTCATGATTTTTAAGAAATTTTAAAAAAGAAAGGGACAATTTTTGTATAAACTGTTGAACCGTTTTTAAAACTGTCATTATCAATTTCACATAACTAGGATCCTGACTATAAAATTATATTCATAATTATCTTTTCCGATTTACACCAATGCATATTTAAACCTAGTTATTTGTGATTAACAAGACATTTTTCCTAATGATGTGAATACTTTCTTGTATTTTCACAACACCCCTCCACACACACACACACACACGCACACACACACCCCTCAAAAAATACCCAATACCATTGATCAGTTTTTAAAGAAAAAATATATGAAATATTTTTTAGCAATTTACTAATACTTTTATAACATATTTTGTAGGAGCAGTGTTACCTAATCTATAATACAAAGTAGAATAATTTCTGTCTGTCTGTATGTCCTTCTGAAGATTTAGATCTCAGTAACCACTGAACCGCTTACTCTTTGGGGAATATAGCTATACTAGTCCTGCAATGGTTTTAAGCTTTTTTTTTGGGGGGGGGGGGGTGGGACTCTTAGAGGCTAGGAGTGAAGCCGCTAGTAGCTTTAAAAAGTAAAAGCCATTTTAAATTATTTAAATTAATTATAAGATGAACAATTTATCATACTTACTAATTTTTTTTTAGAATACTTAGGCAGAAAGAAATAATTTTGAAAACTGAGTTTAATGGGTGTGGCAGGAAAAATGGATAATTATATAAAGTACCAGACTTTTCTAATATTATAGTTTAACTTTGTAACACTAGGTGTCATATTTTCTTAAAGAATATTAATAAATAAAGCCATTTGTGCTTTTTTTATATTTATTTAATATTTAAATCTTAAATTTAAAAATGTATTTTGACTTTTAAAATCCCCAAAAATGGTGTATTACAAAATTCAAATCTGAAAACAATTAAAACAATTAATATTTACTATGAATTATAAAAAAAAACTTATTAACAGTGCAGTTCTGTCTGTTTTTTGCGAAATTTTCAGGTTAGATTTTTGTAAAGGCATCAAAGTAATATATTACTTAAATGTGCCAACTAACATGTTACATTTTCAACTGTAAGTCAGTGTCTCAGATGCCCCCTATAGCTGCTAATAACTTCTAAAAACTAGTGGCTCAAAGAAGATAAAGTATAGAATAGAATCCAGGTAGAAGATTCTGCCTGGCTAGCCTGAATTAAAATTGGAACATTTGAAAGACCAAAACGCCTATAAGGCTGTTAGTAAATCACATGATTTAAGTAATTATTCTGAAAAATATTTAAAATAAATTCCTTTTGCAATAATTTACTAAAAGACTTGTAGCCGAGTGTCCAGCTTTCTTTACCCTATTCACAATGGATTAAAATCAAATTTTATGTGCAAAGCCTTTTATTTTAATTAAGTAAGCAACTTACTTTTCAAAAATGTACCAAAATTATTGGTCTCAGCATTTATATGATAAGTTTCGCTCCTATGCTGTTTTCAAACAGCTGATTATACATACTAGCAACTACATCCATACATGAATTTGAGGTAGGGGAGGGGGGGAGGGAGGGGTTCCTCCTTATTCTATGTAGTAGCTGCATCCTTTAGCTTCTTTATTTGAAGATAAGGACATAAAAATATTTTAAAATCAACCCAAGGCTCAATTTAAAAAAAAAGAACCTAAAACCATCCTGGAATGTATGAACAAAGCTTCCATAAAACGGTTTTGTTGTACAAAAAAAAACCTTACTACTTGATATTATACTAGTGGCCGTGCCCCTAGCATCTAGGGCATCGAAGAAAAATGCCTAAAACCATATTTTTTAAAATAAAAAGCCTAATACCATCTCAAGACAAATAAGAAGCTTCACTGTAAAAAAGAACCATATTAATTTAGCAGTTAGTGAGATCCTTCCCTACAGACAAAAAAAGCTACCTACTAGGGCAGAAAAACAGCAAAAAGCCATCCTCTAGGGGCTTTATCCTAATTTAAAAAATTCTTCACCCCCCTCTATAAGTGTAGCTAATAGTAATATATATTTTACTATTAATCAACATAAATAATAGCATTTCAAAGAGATAAAAGACAACCTACTGTTTTATTATTTTTAGTTGTTAATGCTCCATATATTTTATGATCTAACAAACAAAAGCTTTTTTTGTTAGTTTTAATTCTTTGATTTATTAGTGTGTACCTTGATTTATTAAGATAGATAGATAGATATATAGATATATAGATATATAGATAGATAGATAGATAGATAGATAGATAGATAGATAGATAGATAGATAGATAGATAGATAGATAGATAGATAGATAGATAGATAGATAGCTTCAAAGATCTCTCTTTAACTTGAAAGTTTGGAAATTCTACTTGAAACCATTTTGGAAATTTCTTTCTTGATATTAGCAGGATGGTTAGATTTCGAGTTTATGTAGCTGAGATCAGTATTTGGTTTCTTGAAAGGTCGAAAAAGGCATCAAAAAAGGCATTCAAAAATTTGGTGCTTGTGATATTGCATTCTATTGTTACTTTCAGTCCTAAATCTTTAAAAAGTTGAAAAACTCGTTTTCTTACTTGTTCAACCTGTGGACCAGAACCATCAAGGACAGCAAGACCATCATCTCGGTACAGACCAATTTTAGGTTGTTGAATGATGTCAACCAGCTTGCTAAGGATGTAGAGACCAACCAGTTCACAACATTCAGCACAATAAATTTATAGTATAAATGTATAAAGAGCTTACTATTTGATTTCCAATTGCAAAGACCTAGAGCGTTGCAGACGAAAAATAATTTCATTACACTTTGTGTTCTAATTTCAGCTGTTTAATGTTTTCTTCTGCTTTTTAAAAAAGAAAGGGACAATTTTTGTGTAAAATTGTCATTTCTGTCTAAACCTAAGTGAAGTATTTAAAACTGGCATTATCAATTTTTCACAACTAGGCTCCCGACTATACAATTATATTCATAATCATCTTTTCCGATTTACAATACTGCATTTTTAAACCTAGTTATTTGTGATTAATATAACATTATTCCTTATGATGTGAATACTTTGTTGCAAATCAAAATTATCAAGTTTTTAGTGACATCTAGTGACAAATGTAGAAAATATATTGCATATGTTCCCAAATTAATTTTTTGCCTGTATTTACGTTGTTTTCAATTACTTTTCCATTAAGGGTTGAGCTCTCCCTTGAGGTGGTGGCAAATTAACTATGTCCTTATTTCAATATTTGGGTTATTGTCAGTTTCATGAAAGCAATAAATAATTTTCAAAATATTTTTCAACAAATGAACAGTATTTAAACAATGCAAAAACAAAATTTACTAGGTAAAATGCAGAAATCATTATAGCTGATACATAGACGTCCAAGTAAAGGGGTAAAGGGTTTTTTTATCTTTTACACCCCTCAAGTTTTTTAAAAATACATTACATTACTCCCCTTGAACATATAGAAATCCTCATTTTACCCCCGTATTAAGTATAAAGCTTGGGCGTCCTTGTGTTAACATTAGTTTACAATTTGCTCTTGGTTCTTTTGCCAGCACCTGGTTGTATTTACATTTTTGAAAGATTCAGCTGATTTCAAAGACCCAACCAAAAGGTGGTAGAAGGTCTTTGAGAAGGGGTGGTTGTTACATATACTATTTATCGCTCTATATATATTACTTTAATAAATGAACTTTGAAACAAAAAAAGAAGTCATTCTTGCTTTGGTACAAGTTTATTGTAAATTTTAAATTGTAAAACCTTGTATCAAAGGTATTGGTATAATTAACCCTATCATATATAAGACATGCTAAAGCAATCTTTTTATGTTAGGTAATGTATTAACAGCTTTCTCTATATATATCTATTTTCCTTTTTATCAATCTATCTGCTTTCTAATTATTTCTTTGTCTCTCTATTTATCTATCTTTCTATGATTTTATTATAACTTTCTTTTCTATATATCTCTTTTTTTATCTCCTGTTTCAACTTTTCCTCCCTCTATCTATATCTTTAATAATCATTATTATATATCTCTCTACCTATTTATATATCTCACTTTTTTATCTTTCTCTCTCTCTCTTTTAACTTCAAAAAAAAGAGAGATAGTCTTAGCTATAGAAATAAATTGAAATTGAAAATATAAAATTCTGTGAGAACGATTAGTTTAAAGGCGGGAGAAAGAAAAATTTCTTAACCCTTACAGCTCGGGCCCCAATTCCCAACTTAATAGATCGGGGGGGGGGGGGCTCCAAGAGCCCCCCCCCTCTATCTCCGCTCCTGTTACAGATAAAGACGTAAAATTTTTTTCTGGTGTTTCATGTGTATTTTTAGAGAAAATTACTTTTTCTAGTCATAGCAGCCAGGCCGCTCCTTAGCCGCTTTTTAGCGGCCAGCCGCTAAATTTTAAAACAGCTGTAGAGCGGCCAATTTTGCAGCTAGGATGACCAAATTTTAGGACAAACTTTTATTTTTCTTAACAAAAAAATTACTTTTTCTGATCATTGCCAAAAAACGGCAAATAACGGAAACCGCCATTTTCGGCGGTTACGGCGGTAAAACGGCGGTTGGCGGCGCCGATTAATCCTTTTATCTGTTTGATGTTGCTCAAGGATTTACCAAAAAAATTTATAGGACTCTAGCTGTAATAGAAGCCACAATATTCATGATATATGTCTGTAGTAAAAGCCGGACAAAAATCGGTCATAAAGTCGGTCAGGGAGCGGTCAAACGGTCATAACACATTTTTTCTCAGAAGGTCATTGATATCTAAGTATTCACCAAAAAAATTTTAGGTTTCTCCTTATACACAAAAGTCATAATGTAGAAATTAAGATTTATTTAGAATTTTTTCTAATTTTTTTTTCTACCCAACCGACTTTAACCGGACACCACGACCGACAAAGACCAGATATCCTAATAAAATCAACTCTTGCCGACGTATAATTACTAAACTTAAAAAGTCATGAAGTTACAGCTCTCCATCTTACCTACAAAAAAAATGAGATTGAAAAAACTAGAGGGGGGGCTCTTTGAGCCCCCCCCCCCCCCGATCTGTAAGGGTTAAAATGAAAAATTGTAGGACTAATCCTAAGATGTGTTTGCCTTGAGGGGCCAAAGGCATGGTCTAACAAATCTGGAATATGAATTTTATCTTATAATATTCGTGGTAAATATTGTCTGTAATACGATGCTATACATTTAGACTTTTGTAATAATGCCAACGATCTGAAATGCTCTCTTTCTCTCTCTCCATACTAACTATCAAACTTTTTTTGGCACAATTTAGTTCAACCATATACGATAGATAGGTAGATAGATATATTTTAGAATTTAATGGGATATAGTTAGATATTAAAATGAATAGATGGATAGGGTGAATGGCGATAGATAGGTAATACAATGGATAGAAATATAGAAAAGTAAAATATGAAGAAAAATCTATAAATATAGATTATTAAAAATTTATAGTACATGCATAGATAGCAAACTTGATAATAGATAAAAATTTAAAGTGGATGTCTGGTTGTCAACATTCTCCCTCATTCATTCTTCTTTCAAGCGCCCCTAGAGGCCTCTTTATTTATGATATAGGTTATACAGCAATATAGACAGAAAACATAGAAAGAGAAGGGACATTGGACCGTAAAATACACTGTTACCAAAAGTTTTATTACCACGTTATCTTATTTGTTTACACAAAAACATTGGGTACTTTTTTGAATTTAAAGGTTGGTCCAAACACTTCAACCAAAATCTACATAAGGGGTAATTGAGAATGTACATCAATTTATCATCCATAGTCTTATTCCTTAAGTTCCCTGATAGATTGGACTGTAAATTACACTGGTACCCAAATTACTTCCTTATTTGTTAGCACAAAAACTTTTGGTACTTTTCTTGAATTTTGATTGTCTGGTCCAAATTTTTAAACCAATGATTTGCATGTAATTATGGGTGGGTACATCAAATTATGGTCTATCGTCTTATCCCTTTAGATCCCTGATCCCTGAGAGGCGAGGGAACTGTAAATTTTACTGGTACCCAAAGTTTTTTAACTATTTTTTCGTATGCGTTTCCACAAAAAATTTGGGTACTTTCTTGAATTTTGATAACTGGTCCTACCAATATTTTGAATATACAGTTATTTTGTTAGTTATCGCTGAAGTTGTACATTAATTTATTTTGTCGTTTATTGTCATATCCCTTTAGATCCATGATAAATAGAGAAAGAAAACTGCAGTGAGGTATGGTACATTGGACTGTAAATTAAACTTGTACCCAAAGATTAATAACCACTTTATCTTTTTATTTTATTTGGGTGGTCCAAACTTTTCAACCAATAACTTGAAGGGATAATTTTGTTTATCATAATTTGGGTGGGTACATCGAATTATCATCCATTTTCATATCCCTGACAAATAGAGACAGAAAAAAAATTCCAACGGCAGAGTAATAACTAAAAATGATAAGCAGAAATTTTAAATTGGTTTTCATACTGGGAATATATTTATATTTATATAGAGAAAAGGCAATATTACTACAAACAAGGATGACAAAATTTATAACAGCGAAGAAATAAAATCAGAAGGATGGACAAACAAATAATAATTCGTGTGTCGGATGGGCAGAACATTAATTTGTAAGCATAAAATAATTTTTAACAAATTTGTTGCAAAATGTGTAAATGTGGTAGGGGTGAAGCAGTTCAACCCTACTGAGCGAGTCCGGTCAAAAGAGCCCCTAGCCTTAAGGATTCTATCAATAAAGTACTACAAGTAGTTACAGTTTGAATGTTTTATTTGAACTGATTATAAACAACAAATTAATGGCTTTATATACAAACAGATTACAATAGTGGGTTAGGTAGAAAATGGGTGTGGAGAAGATGGGGGGCTGCAGCCAGGTGAATAGCAGATGGGCAGGCTCCTGTAGGGTGTAAGGTAGACGTCCCCCGGAAAAGGGTAGGTTACTGGAACATGCAGGGGGGAGGGGCAACTCCCTCCCCATATCGGCGGGTGATAACTTTGACCACTTTCTCTGATGGTCAAACAATGGAAGAATGGGTTGGCTAAAAATGTGATAGTGAGGGGATTAACCACCTGGGTGTTACTGGCAGTCCCGGAGCATAGCGTGCTCTAGGAAGTGACAGTCTGTCTGTCCGACTACCACATAAACACAGTGAAAAGTTTTATAATTTTGAACATTTATCACTTATAATATTGTTGTCCTAAGAATTATTATTCTAAAACTAAAAACTAAAAGATGAACTAATTCTACTGTTAATGGATTCATCATGCAAAGTTTAAAATAACACAAACACAGACAGACATCCTGTTACTTTAATATAAGGAATACCTATAGCCCTCCCTCTGGTTATGGGTATGAATCATACTTCCGCCCCCCCCCCCCCTACTGTGAAAACTAATGTACTTGTGCCAGGGAGGGAGGGGACATTGGATTATTACACTAGTCCCCAAAGTTTGATAAATAAGTTCTTTTAGTCCTTGGTTTCCTAACCTTTATCAATAAAATGTATCAACAACAGGATTAGCTTTGTGTATCATATTTGGGGATGTATGTTTGGTATCCGCCTAGGATAAATGGCAGACACCAGAGTTCGAAAAGACTACGGCAGTGTGACAGACGTGGACACCTTACTATAGAGAAGCTACGCTTCTCTAACAATCACTAAATAACAAACAGCATCTATTCAGTTGTTCCTCTATTGTTTATCCCTTTAGATTCCTGACTTGTATATTAAAGGGAATACTTTTATATTGTACATTTAAACCAAAATATTCTCTTTTTAAATTTGTCTTTTTTAGTAACAAAGCTACTCTATAAATTACGTTGTCTGTCCGTCGGTCAGTTCATAATATTCTGGAAATGTGATTTCCCTAGTTGCAATTGAAGATGGACAGCTTGAAATTTTTAGTGAAGATATGCAAATCTAACTAAACATCTACTCTTAACATCTTCCATCACGAAACCTTATGCAGTAGTTTAGATTCGTAAATAGACAGATAGATTATCTAATTATTCAATAGATAGATAGAAAGGATATAATAAATAGATATACATGGAACCTAAATAGTAGTTTAGCTAGATAGTTAAAAAAAATAGACAGAAATCAATTAATAGATAGATAGAAAAATGTAATAAATAGAAAATCACAAAACCTTTTTCAGTGGTTTAGGTTGATAGTAAGATTTTAAATACACATATAGATTATCTAATCGCCCCTAGAAGCCTATGGGGGGGAGAGTTTTATTTTAGATTTTTTTCTCTCTAAAGGTACCCAACGAATAAGGTTTGAGTACCAGTGTAATTTACATTCCAATGTCCCCTCCCTCCTTGTAATTAATTAATTGATAGATAGAAAGGATGTTACCATGGGAAAAAATCAAAGCATTTAACTTTACCTCCGAATTATAGATAGATAGATATAGACATCTTATATAATTACACAGGGATCTAAAGGGATAAGACAATAGATGATAAAATTCATATCCCCAATGATGACAAACATGATTAAAATTGATGTCCAATGTCCGTTCCCTTACTCCCTGTTGTAAAGGATATTACCATGGGAAAAAAATGAAAATATTAAACTGTACTTCCTAATTATAGATGTTTACTTTCTTTTAATTTCTATGGGGATAAAGGGAGAAGATAATGGACAAATTAATTTTTTCCAAATCAAAAAGCAATTTGCTAGCAGATGAAAAGAGTTTCCAAGTTTTGGACCAGATAGTTATCTGGATAATACATTTATTGATAAGGCAATGACCAATAAATGATGATACACAAAATTACCAATTAACCAAACAATCGAAATTCAATAAAAGTTTCCAAAGTTGTTAAGCCAACTAATAAGAAAACGTTAATCTAAAACTATTGTAATAAACAACCTAATGTCCTCTCTATCTCTTGAAAATTTACTTTGAGAGAAGGAATCATTTGCAATAATATGTAATTGGGCTGGTCTTTACACTAGTCTCCAAAGTTTTCTTGGAGACAATTTTGGGGACTTTTAATGATTTTTAATTGGTTGGTTCATTGAGTTGAGTTTTAAAACGTTATATAAACTAATAATAATCTACAGAAAGGATAATTTTGTGTACTATCAGTGGGAATGTACATCAATTTATCGGCCATTGTCTTATCCCTTAAATGCTGAACAATATTGCAGTATTTAATTAATTAATATTTATTTCCTTTGAGAAAATTAAATCAGTGTTTCTTGAAAAACAGCTTAAAATCATAAAGTTTCTGTAATAATTTTTTTTATTTATTGAGCTATGACTCTAGCCTCTAGGGGCTTAATTCCAAGAGGTTATTAAGATCTTAAGCTTCAGAAAGATGGATAGATAAACATTGTATTTTACTTGTAGCTTCGCCCCTAGCCTTTTGGGGCTTTGCCTTAAGAGGAAATTTTTGGGGAGGGGGAGGTTAATTTTTTTCAGGAATGCTTTGGTCAATGGTTTGGTGGGATTTGCCCAAAGCCCCATTTGTGTTTGTATTTTTTATAATTTTTTGGGCGGTGGGGATTTGTCCCACCCCTCAAGACAATAGCTTAAAACAAATTACCTTAAGAGTATCATTGCTAAAAAATAAGATTATTTATTGGTTGAAACGTGAAACTCTAATCGGAAATAAGACTAAACGGTTTAATATGAAAGGATATCCTAATTAAACTTTGCCGAGATTTATGTGAGAAAAACAAGGATGACAACAACCTTAAGTAGCAAAATACAAATATCATGGAATGGACAATTAGTCAAGATGCGTTATAAAGCAACAGATCAGTTGATTAGATGCGCATATGTCATAAAAATCTTCTCTAAAATGTTAGCTGTCTATCTTTACTTAACTAAAGAATTGTTATTGTTGGCTTCCTTACATTTTAATATTTGATTATAAAGATGCTTTGCTTATAAAACTGTCCCTTTTCGTGTTATTAATCAATATTGTTAAATGTAACAGGATGTTTTTGAGTCTGTCTCTTTTTTATCACTAATCGCTGAGCCGTTATGGTTCCCCTTTACAGTTTAGCTTTCCATAGGAACTGGGAAGGTTTATTGCTACTTTGGGGTAGGGTACCAAAAACTCCACAAGAGAACTTGCCACTAAAAAAAATCCCTTACCACTCCAAAAAAAAGTATATAATTTTTTTGATTACCATATACTTGTATCTATGGTTTAATAGCATTTTTATTGATTACATAATTTTTCAACGGTTTAATATGATTTAAGAAATTAAATACATTGCTTTTACCATGACAATCGTAACTTGAATGATCTATTTACTACTAGCGGCTATGCCCCCTAGGAGCACTTCAGGATGGGGGGGTTGAATTAGAAAAAAATATCTTATTTAGATTTCTTTTTAGATACAAAAAAAAATTATGGGGGTTTCGACCCCTAGCATTTAGGTACTAGGGTCAGCTTATAAAGTAGTAAGCTTTTTGTTTAAGTATTAAGATTTCAACAATTACCAATCTGTTCTCTTTTATAGGTAAGCTTCACATAAATTGGTTTTAGGCTATTTTTCATCTCCCCGCCCCCCTGCTATCTATACCTTTATATTCAGAGTACCCTATATGATAGGGGCGCAACCCTATAGTATAGTATGCATAGATAGATAGATCAAGTAATTTGAGGAAATTGACTAAATTTGTATTATATGTAGTTGAAATTTTTACCGCTTGAAGTCTCAATTTAAAATCTTTAATTTGATTAAAATGAAATAAAACTTAACAAAATGATTTTTGAAGATTAAAAATAGTTTTGGAAATATTATTTAAAACTATACTTGAAATTGTTTGTTTCAAGTGTTCAAGATTAAAAAGCAAATATTATTTTATGACTTAAATAGTCTAACTGTATGTTGATTATTCAAATATCAGTTACACTATGAATCCATAAGTAAACTATTTTTTGTATGCGTTGGTCTTCAACGTTTCTAATGACTATTATTTGTACTTAGCTGTCCTGTTTATGTTAATTAAATAGCTTAATTGAATGACCCTCGTAAGTGGCTCTATACGCAGCACATCCATTCGTCATTATAGGGGAGGTAGTAGGTTCACATCTCTGCACAACTCCGCTTTATAATTAAAGACATCAAAAATTGTTGCTATGCAAGGTGCGCGACATAAATAGATAGGGTAGAAGAATGCCTTGGCCCTCTTCTACTGTCCAATAAATGAAGTTCATATTAGCAACCTAATTTGAGGATAATTACAAATGTAATAAACAAATTTTTCTATTCTTTCCTGATCTGTTTCGAATCAAAATTCTTTATATAAAATCTGCCTTGCCCAAAGAACAATTATATTTATAATCACCCCGCCACATCTTATTTTCAATTTATTTGCGTGATCAACTAAATACTATTTTAAAACCAATTTCGAAATAATTACTATGCTAAAAAAATCACAAAACTTCATACTTACATTTTTATACTGTTACCTCTATCAATATATAAATTACTAGGATGTTGCACCAGATTTTAATGTTCTCTATACACAGCCACAGCTGGCTGAAATAATATTACCTCCCATACCCTCCTATTGGACAAACTGACCAATAATAAAGATTCAGAAGTTCTTAGTGGATTTCAAAAGTCTACTTGCATGGGAAATGCGCTTACGTTATCTGAAGACATTGACTAAATAGCGTTAAAATGATAATTTAACGCTCACAGAAATTCAACAATGGTTACTTCTTTTGAATAATAAAATATCTATTAAATGCATTTTGAAATAATCAATAACTTGTTTTTTTTTTATTTTACATATTAAACTAAAACTCTTCAATTAGTTTTTAAATTGTTTGTATATTAAATTTACTTCACAATAACCGTTTTTAAGAGTTTATGTGATTTAAATAATATTTTTCTTAAACAAATGAGACACCTAGTGGCAAAAATTTAAACTACATATAATGCAAATTTAGATAGTTTTCATGATTTTCTTTCACCATTACATATTGTTCTGTTACATCTACCTATCTATCGCTCCTCCAGTATAAAGGAACTCTGACTTCAAAGATAGGGGAAGAAAAATAGCATAAAACCATGCTAGAACATATGTAAAGGTTTCTTATTTAAGATAACTCATTCAGTTTAGTGTTTGTTAAAAATAAAATAGATCTATAGTATAGATGTATATAGAAATAACTACACCACCCCTTTTTCAATGACCTTTTTTGTCTGCTAGAAAATTTTTTTCTACTTTCTACTTGACTGTGTTAATATTCCCATTACCATTGGTTGATTTTCAAAGACCCAATTGAGGGTCGGCACAAGGTTATTGCGATAGGGAAATACATTTATCTAACTCTTCTCCCTCTAGTGTTTTAGTCTAATGTTGAAAACTTAAAAAATAACCATAGTACTTCTAGTAACAGGATAGTATTAGATAATCCTATTACATAAAGTAGTAAGCTTTTCTTTGTCTAAGCAAAGGATCTCGATAATTGTTGAACCGATATGGTTTTCCTTTACAATGTAGCTTCATATAGGCCCAAATTACCCATATAAAAAAAAAATTCCCACCCATTTTTTTTTTAACACTAGTGGAAGTGGATGGGTCGACTTCTCCCCCCACGCACTCAAAGATCCTTAGAGGCCTCTGGGGGCGTAACCACTAGTGTATTAATAATTCAGGGAAAAATTAAATTTAATCCGAAGCCTTGCTTGTGACACGAAAGTTTTAAGCCCATGTATAAAAAAAAGTGTTTATAAACTTTGGGGACTCTCTCCCCAATCTTTTATAAAAGTATTAGGATCTCTGTGTTTTTGTAACAAAAGGATCTCGCTAACCACTGAATCGTTATTGTTCCTCCTTTACAATGTAGCTTTATAACTATTTTAGGGCAAAAAATATATATATTTTTTTTGGGGGGTGGGGAAGAATTTTAATCTTTTTATTTCAAAACTAATATAAAAATGGAGGCTGGTAAGAATTCAACCCCCCACCACCATAGGTGCCCCTAGAGGCCTTAAATGAATATATAAATTTATCTTTCTCTAAATTTCTGCACTAAAGTGCGATTCTGCATAAGTCATAAAACCATGGGGGAAAAGGGGGAAGAACTATCAAATCTATCTTTCTATTTATAATTTTATCTATCTATCTATAAATATATTTATCTATCTATCTATTTATATATACCAATAAATCAAAGAAATAAAAAAAATTTTGTTTGATCATAAAAATATAGAACAAACCCAGGAGGGAGGGGACATTGGGCTGTTAATTACACTAGTCCTCAAAGTTTTAATGTTTTCTTATTTGTTGGTTAAAAAAAACTTGAAGGACTTTATTGAATTTTGATCGGTTGGTTTATTAAGTTAAGTGTTTAAAACTAAAAACCACTTATTGTAATCTTGTGTATCATCACTTGAAATGTATATCAATTTTTCGGCCATTGTCTTATCCCTTTAGATCACTGGCATTTACCACTAATAAGTAATAAAACGGTAGGTTATCTTTTATCTCTTTTAAATGCTATCATTTATGTTGATTAATAGTGATTTATCTATTACCAATGGCAACGCTTCTAGAGTCCTCTAGTAGCACTCTAGGGGCTATTTTTCTTAGGAGTGTGGTGGTAACCTCCCCCAAAAAAGTTTCAAACCTGCCCAATGTCTTTAAGAGGTTCCACTGTTAATAAGAACAGTATCCGTTCAGCGGTTGGCGAGAACCTTTGTTACAAACAGACAGACAAATAGACAGACGGAAATAATGTATTTTTAAAAAAGATTTATATAACGATATTAAACATAACCCTATTATAATTACCAATTGCATACACCCTTTTACTAATAGGAAGGTTACAGCTGCTTTTATTACATAATTCAGAAAATAAATGTTTTTCATAATTTAGATTTATTCTATTAAAACAGCATATAATTCCTGTCACAAAATTTCTCTATTTTGGATTGTTTCAGGATATTTTCAAACTCGTATCTGGCATTAATAAAACTTAGAGATACTCTAATTGAGGGTAAACACCCAACAAATAATTGTTACGAATAAAACTCATAGATTATGGTGTAGGTAATATATGAAAAGATTTTCAAAGAATTTATACAAATGCTTATATTTTTGATGTTGCTTTATTAATAAGGTAAATACTTATATTTTATAACAATATACTTAATTTGCCAATTTAACAATTTTATCTTAATTTGAATTTTAAAGTTAGTTTTGTAATTTTAAGTTCATTAATCTTAATTTAAATATTTTATTTGAGTCCTCTAGTGTCAATATATTGAACTTTATTAAATAAGGAAGGAAAGTTAAGTTAGAGGCTTAAAAAAAGGAGTATGTTTGTGTGTCGCTAAAATACTGTATACAGCAAAACAGAGTTAAAAAAATATTTAATTATTTATGGTGCATGTACATAAATTTGAACTTCCAAACGCATTTATGGAAATCTTTATGATACACACACAGAGTTACACATACAACACATACATACACACATACATACACACACACACACTTTCACTCAGTGGTACATGTATAGCAAAGAAGATGTATAGTGGGCTAACAACTTGCAATATCTTTAACTCTTTCACACACACACACACACACACACCCACCAAGCACAAAAAACGCGCAGTGAGCTTGCTACAAACTTACTACCTTATTAGTTACTACCTCAACCAAGAATAAGAACATCCATAAAAGCGAATACAGGATATTGTTTAAGGACATACATTTTTGGGACTTGAGCATAGAGATGCTTTGCTTTTAACATTGTACTTTGTTGTCCTAGGAATCAGTATTCCAAAAATTAGACCAATTGAATAATTTTATCATAAAAGTTAAAATCAACATGTTTCAAATGAGTAAGACTAAAATACATAACTTTTGTGTCAGTTTTGATTCCTGTGACGTCATATAAATAGTAATGAGAATTATTAATAAAGGCCTGAAATCAAGATTTCTTGTGGTTTTAAAAAATGTTGAAAATATTTCTAAAATTTCTAAGTTATTTTTGCTTACTTTTTAAAAAACAAAATCAAAAAAAAAATAGAAAGCGGACATTCTGGTAACGATTACAGAGTTGCTACATTTCAAACTATTACAGGAATCAGCATGCAACATTTGAAATCTGTAGGACAACTCTAACTTGACTAAATTAACGAAAAGAGCCAACCGTTACAGACTGACAGACCGACCCTAATTATAGAAAAGCTTAGCTTTTATTAAAACATACGTAATCTTTTGATACGCGCAATTCTGTCTATATAAGTTGTAACAGTTAGTTTTTTTAATAATTAAAATACAAATTGTTTTTGCATGCATGATGATTCCTATGACGTGTAGTATAATAGAACAAACAGTTAATTTACTAATAATGTGTATTAATCCAATTACATATAATTATATAAAATAAGGTATAATAACTATTACAACAATTATATCACTTTAGGTCTGTGCCAGATCTCAGAGCAAATAACCTTGCTCCAAGAAAGAATACACAAGACTAAAGCTATATTTGTCAAGTACATATATTTCTCTTAACCCTTACAGATCGGAGGGGGGTCATATTGACCCCCCCCCTCTAGTTTTTTCAATGTCATTTTTTTTGTAGGTGAGATAGAGAGTTGTGACTTCATGACTTTTTAAGTTTAGTAATTATACGTCGGCAAGAGTTGATTTTATTAGGATATCTGGTCTGTGTTGGTCGTGGTGTCCGGTCAAAGTCGGTTGGGTAGCACAAAAAAAAAAAAAAATTCTAAATAAATCTTAATTTCTACATTATGACTTTTGTGTATAAGGTAGAACCTAAATTTTTTTTGGTGAATACTGACCTTATGAGAAAAGTGGTGTTATGACCGTTTGACCGCACCCTGACCGACTTTATGACCGATTTTTGTCCGGCTTTTACTACAGACATATATCATGAATATTGTGGCTTCTATTACAGCTAGAGACCTATAATTTTTTTTGGTAAATCCTTGAGCAACAGTAAACAGATAAAAATATTAATTGGTGCCGCCAACCGCCGTTTTACCGCCGTAACCGCCGAAAATGGCGGTTTCCGTTATTTGCCGTTTTTCGGCGATGATCAGAAAAAGTATTTTTTTTGTTATGAAAAATAAAAGTTCGTCCTAAAATTGTGTCATCCTAGCTGCTAAATTGGCCGCTCTACAGCTGTTTTAAAATTTAGCGGCTGGCCGCTAAAAAGCGGCTAAGGAGCGGCCTGACTGCTATGACTAGAAAAAGTAATTTTCTCTAAAAATACACATGAACCACCAGAAAAAAATTTTACGTCTTTATCTGTAACAGAAGCCGAGATAGAGGGGGGGGTCAATATGACCCCCCCCCCGATCTATTAAGGTGGGAATTGGGGCCCGATCTGTAAGGGTTAAGGCAGAGAGAAATGTGCTTTATATTACATTTCTCCCCGACTTAATAATAAAACATATATTTCAAAATTGTAGCATTACATATTGAGTATAAAAATCAACGGATCCATAAACAAATATGTTACTACATTTTATTTCACAAAATATTTTATATGTAGCATTGAATGCTTATCAACTAAATAATGATTTAGATCTGTATGACACCTGTCATAATAATTTATTTTTATTTTTTTTTATATATTGTTCAGATCTGTATGTCATATTGTTTTTTTTTTTATTTTTCAACTCTTTATGTTTTTTTTTTTTTCTTCTTTTTCTTCTTTATGTTTTTTTTATATATTTTTTAAATTTTTCATACATTTCAAAATTATCATTTAAAAAAATGACAATAAAAAAACTAAAATGTAAATCTCTAACCAACATAGAGTCAGTAGAGACTACTAATGCCTCGACAAATAAAAATACAAATAAACTTAAAATTAACACATAAGATAGATCAATTAATACACATAATAAAAACTATGAATTAACACACATAAAAAAAACTATAATATTCATTTTCTTTTGCCAGCTTTACTTCCCTTCTTGCCAGAATCTTCATTAGTGTCCATAGGAACATTAGCCTCATTATCAATTCCAAGTCGAGCCATCTCATCACAAAGACCATCTTGAGGTAGCTTTGCCATCGGATCTCCAAGCCTAACTAGACATCTATCAAAGCCATTATTTATCAATATCATGTTCGAGGTCGACGTATTGTCAGCTTCCTCCAAGCTATCCAAAATCTTCTGATTCTTATAATTCACCTCCTCCTCGAGTTTTCGTAACATCATTAATATCCCAGGCGTTTCTTCCATCCTCATTTCCTCCAACGCATGTTCATCAACTTTCCATTGTTGGCCTGATAACTCAAGATCCAAGCAAACAGGAATATTCTGATCCAAAGGACGTTCTTGTTGAACACAAACAGGAAACCCAAACCTAGAGATCAACTTAAAATCGCCATCGAACAATTCATTCACTCTGTGTTCAGGATTAAACTTCCATTCGAGATTTGTAAACAACAAACTTGTATATAACTTTCCATCTAACTCTAAACTGAGCTCCTTTTTCACGTCCTCCAGGGTAGTATCTGGCTCACAAAGCAGCGTCTGTTTAGCAAGAGTGGGACGCAAACGTTTCATCCTCATTTGCATCTCCCATGCGAACAGACTCCCATCAACTCCACTGTTAATTAAACCTCCTGCATACGTTGAATTTACAAGTTTCTCAATTATTTCTCTTTGTGCATTCATTCGAACATAGCGTATCTCAGCTGGCATCTCACCACTGGTAATCAAGCTCACTGAATTCACGTTGAAAATTCTCGGCATGTATACCGACAGGTACGCATATTCATTCACATGAATAGCGTCAATGAAAGCTTTAGCGGTCAAATCCTGCTCATTCTTACCCTCAAGCCACTCCTTCTGTAACTCGGATAAAGTTGTAGACGGCATCTGTTTTAAGATAAAGGATATCTTATTAACAACGTCACGCCAATGCGCCAGAAGCCGAATAGCTGATACAACCTGTGTCTTCAAACGAGAATCAATACTATTATCTACTTGTCGCAACACAGACTGTAGACTCATACGTCCATCCGCAGGTATTACAGAAACTTTGGACAGCTGGAGCCAGTCATCCAGTTCCCCCATGTGCTTGATTATAGGCAACAGTTCTCCCAAAGTCTGACAGCTTCTTCTTTCATCTCCCTCTTTGAACTCAATCTTTGCTACAAGCACCAGACTAGGAAGCATTTCGCAAACAAGCTTTGATAGAAATATGGTAGCGCTTAACCTATTGAGGTTATTCATCTCATTCCAGAATAATTTGCGGTTTATGGCTTTGGAGTGTTCATCCGCCGCCACTAAGTTCAAGTGTCCAGAATTCTGGCTAGTGTAGATAGGAATCCTGTCCATAGTCCATCCTAGTGAGTTTATGGTATGACCAAACTCAAGCTGTAGCGACAGCATATTAATGAGGTTTAACTTGAACCTCGGTTCATTATCAATAAGACGAACCAAGTCCTTGAGTGGCATATCTTCACTGTTGAGAAAAACATTGTTCGACGCTCGTCCCACACTCAATGTAGGTAAGTCAACACGTGAAATTATCAGCACCAGCCTGGACGCAGAATTACTGACCAATGCACGAATAGGCAGTCCAGGTTTGACTTGGTTTCTTTTATCTTGAGGTTGTTTGTTGCGACCGCTCTCTTCGGAACTCAATAACTGCTGATTCATTGTTGCCGCCGTGACCAACCTGCAAAACAAAACAATTAGATTTATCACATAATAAATTTAATGTCTAAACCTAGCATTAAAATCTTCTTCGGTAAATCTTTTTTTATAACACCAAGAACAACAACAATACAAAACTATCAGCATAGGTATTATTACTAACAACAACATCAAAGTAATCAACACAAACTTGGCAAACAATGGCAATATATCCTTGAACAAATGTTAAAAACCAAACCAGGAACCTGTAACTTGCTCGAAAAATGACAGTTTATGATCAACAAAATCCAATTTAGATGCCTGGCCATTAAAATCCTCAAAATCTTCCAGTCCCTGATATTTAATTGTCTTATTAAAATCAGTAATAAACACTTTTTCATCGTTCAAGAAAATCTTCTGCCCCACATGTTCAGATCTCTCATTCTTAATATGAAGAATCTCGAGCCCCTGTCCCTGATTACCAAGAAACAAATTAGCTGTCATTTTTAAAAATACCGGACTTTGAGAACAATTTAACATGTTTATCTCTGCTGCTGCAACTACCATCCTACTATATTCTTGTATCCCAACTGTTTCACCTTTATACTCTACTAACAAATGTCCTACAGCACAGCCATAATCCTCACCTAATTTCACAGGAATCTCAACTGCCGTACATTTTTCATACTTAGCAATTTCTCCCAGGTATACAATCCTAAACCCATGGTGCAATTGTATATTTGACCTAACCTCCGTTTGAGCACATTTAGATATACTAAGCAGTTCCATCATTCTTTCATTTCTTTCTCTACTAGCCAAAAACATAGCATTCAAATCAAACCTGGCTTCTTGCTTCAAGATATCTCCAAAATAATTCCTAACTGCCGCCTTCGGTTCCTCTAAAAACTTAATTCCTTCCAATTATGTTACAAGAATCTTAAAATCCAAATGCTGCAAAACAAATTTCTCCATTTCCATGACTTTAACTAAAATATTCCTCTCCAAGTTAGAAACAAAAAGTTGATCATTCCACGTAGTTAAATTGAATGTGTCTTGAAAAACTACTTTAAAATTACTGGCTGGTTTTCGTACTACATACGGGTAAAAACGTGAAGTAGATGTTGCCCACAAATGATTCTCTTCAAAATTCGCCACAATCGTCTTTTTATCATAATCCATAACAACCTTTTCTTTAATTAAAACAGGAGTATTTTTTACCAAAATATGCAAAGTCCCAAAGCGAAACCTAAGTCAAACCACTTATTATGTGCATATACTCCCAGGGTCTTGCATTGAATATTTTCTCCACCAACATCATTATAAGGTGACAAGGTTCCATTTACTACAAAACTATGAACTGTTGGCAAATCCACATTCACTTTAAAACTGATACCATCATACTGATACTTGCCAGAATGAAAAACCCTTCTACATTCATCCATACTTAACTCAACCTGTGTTTCATGTGGCACGTCCAACACATGAACATGGCTTGCAGTGCCGCAGTACCAACGCTCCAACTTTAACCTAACCTCACAACTAATCGCTTCTGACAGAATAAAATCAGTTTCAGCCAACTCAACAGTTTTATCCAGTTCCATCCTATCATGTAAACAAGCAGCTGACCTCAGCTCGACAGCACTTATCTGAGAACAATCATAAGCAGCCAACCGTGGATCCTGTGACACATATAGACAACCAACAATTACAAAACAATATGATTGCATCACAAGAACAAAGAAAAGAATATTCAAGTACCTGACACCACCTCTGTCCTCCTTTGGTTTCTTCACAGGTACAGGTCCAGAACGACTACTTTTCGAGCTACTAGCTTCAGGCGACCGTTTTCTCATCCCTCGGTCACTTGTTTCTCTTCTATTTCTATCATGCCTGTCACCTCCACCACCTCCACGTCTGTCGTCTCGGTCCCGACAATCATGGTCATATCTTCTCCTGCAAATATTATTACAAATTATTACAATTATTATTTCTTAATTAATTTTGCGAGATTTCTAGTTACAACATCCGCCACAGAATAATGTTCTAATCTATCCTTATCCCTACTCTGTCTATCCTCATCCAATTTTTGTAATTGTACTTCATTCGTAGAACCCTTTGGACGCCCCTTCACAGGAATAGTTTCAGACATTTTCTGTGTTTTAATATCATCTAATGATCTATCCAAATCATCCTCCTCAACATCCCTTCCTCGTTTAACACTTCCCCTCCTTTGTTCCAAATCTACAATTTTATCTTGAACTTTTGAATAAGTATCTTCTAAAATACTCATTCGAGACTCTAATTCTCTAGCCGATTCCATATTAATATCCTCTACACCCAAACTATTGTCTGTCAAACTGTTATCATTCGAATAATTTTCATTAAAAACACTCTCCTTACTAATAGTTGAATATGTAGAATTTAACTGAGTTTTATCTCCACTAACTAAACTATCTTGTCCAGAAATATTAGTACTTTCTAATGTATTACTAAGATCCTCAACTAAATCATCCAAACATTCTTTACTTTTAGATAAATTTGCGTTTGATTCTTGCTGTGATAAACCCACACCCAAGAAAGAATCTTCAAAAGATGATTGTGTTACCTGTTGTCCATCCTTCCGTTTTCTAACCACTTCTGGACTCGAGCAACAACTACTTTCTTCCTCTGTGGCTCCTGAACAAGATAAATTCCTTAAAGTATTAGGAAAATTAAAATTAACCTTTAAATCGTTGTCCACAGAAAAAAACTCGTCCGTAACAACTATGTCAATCTTTTCATCTGGAGTCAAATCTATCGTACTTTCTATAACGTATATTTTATCTCTTGGCACAATTCTAACTCCCTTATCTTTAAGTCTACACTGCTCTAAAGGTTGAACCTCAAACAAACTATCTGAAATCACTTTTGTCACTAAACATGGACCTACCCATAAAGAACAGAGTTTACGAGCCACACCAATCTGAGTAACATCATAGAAAATATAACAGTAAGAATTCATAGTAATCGGTCTACCTATCCTCTCTGTATTTTCTACCTGTAAATACTTCTCAGTTCTCTCCTGTCCTGTTCTCCAGTCCTTCTCTAGGCAGTCCAAAAGCTCTGAAAAATTCATATGTTTAATTTTGTTACGTGTGAGAGGGTCAAAGGCGTCCAACGGAAGTTTGGGGTTGCGTAAGAAAAACTTGAAATAAGGGGAACATCCCAGCCTCCGATTGAAAGAAGTGTTCATACAAAATTGCGTAGCTTTAAGTTTATGAGCCCAGAATCCATCTTGAAAACGCATATCAGTCTTTAAAAACGAAAATACAGATTGGTTATATCTTTCACTAAAATTTGACTGTGCTGAGCGGGGGGGAATAAAAATTTGTTCGATACCCAATCTTAAACAAACTTCCCTGAAAATTTTTGATTTAAAACTTTGAGCATTGTCAGTCCTAATTCGTTCACACAAACCCCACACCCAAAATAAGTTATGCTTCAAACAATCAATAATTGTTTCAGCCTTAACATCCTCAATCGCAAGCAACCACACATATCTAGTACAACTATCAACAACTATCAAAATATGCTTACAAAGAACACCATTATATTCACATTCATTTAATGGTCCTAACACATCTATCGCTAATTCCTCCATAGCCTCCCCTGCCATAGGTGAAAATTCAATCGTGTGATTATGTCTTGGTTTTTTACGTCTATTTAAACAAATAACACAATTTGCAACCGCCGCAGCTACATATTTGGACGCATAGGGAAAAATAAAATGTCTGTTTATCTTACTTAAGGTCTCCAGGTAACCCCTATGTCCCGCTGTAACATCTGCATGAGCCAACATAAAAACTTTATTATACATTCCAATAGGTACTACTACCCTTTCTACAAATTGAAACTCTTTCTGAAGCCGCATTGGTGAAGTAAATATAATTAACCCATTACGAAATGTCAAGTGTTCATAGAACTTCAATATTTGTTTACCACGGTAAGGCATTTGAGACAACTCCCTGGACATCGGTTTAACATTATTTACAATAAAATTTCTTACCTCTAGAAGCACCTTGTCCTTCTCCAGACTGCGTGCAAATTCTCGTGCCTTCAGGCGAGCCGCAATCTTACTGGCTGTCTCCGCACCAATTCCTGCAATAAGACATAATTTAGGATCTTCTAGTTGATACACAGTGTCTAATATTAAATCTCCTTGTTCGTCCGTCGATAATTTAGATATTTTACTATTACTATCCACTAACGTAGTACGTGATAATATATCAACATTTGTATGCTTGGTGCCCTGCCTATGTACAACCTCATAACTGAAGGTGGACAAAAAGTTGATCCACCGTATGGTGAGACCAACAAAATACCCATTTTGTCTCCAGGTAGATAGATGTTTCAGTGCAGCTGAGTTAGTTCTAACAATAAATTACTTGTGTCTTAAATAACATTCAAATCTCTCGACAGCATTTACTAACGCACATAATTCTCCTTTATGAGCTGCATAGTTGGCTTCATGAGTTGAACAAACTCGTGACCAACACGAGATCATCCGTTCTTGACCATTTTGTTTCTGGCTTAACCCATTAGTGCCGAGCGCCACTTTTATGGACCGATCGAGCTGAAAATCTCAGGGAAGCTTTATAATGGTAAAAACGGAATTCCAATTTTTTTGTTTTGCTCTAGTGGCGTGCACAGGAAAGTTGCAATAAAACCCGGTTCGGCGCGAGTAAAAAAACCTTGCGGCATTAATAACCGTTTTTGGCGTTTTTTGGTGCTTTCCCCCGGCATTAAAGCCCGTTTGCGACCTAAATACCCGGTTATTTGGCCCAAAAAATTAAAAATGTAAATTTTGAACGCCCAAAGTGAGATGAACACTTTTTAAAACTACGATACGATCCGTAATTGAAAACTACATAACCTCATGTAATTGATAGAGCTACAACTAACATACAAAACAATTTATATCACATTTAAGATTTTGGCTATAGGTACCACCCCTTTTTGGTTAATAAACCCGGTTTTTGTTGTTGTTGTAAAAAAGATCTATTAGTAAAACCAGGTAATGAAAATTTCAGACTTTCCCCCCATATGCCGAGCCGGGTCTATATAGAACGTAAAAAAACGATAAAAAAATCATATAAAAAATAATAATTTGAATAAAACGAATTCACAAATGAATGTAAAACTTTAAATTTCACGAAAAAAATCACTAACTTTACTTCATAAACAAAAAAGTTAGGAGGGGTATTTTAAAATCACCTTGTTTTTCTTGGTTTTCAAATTTTGTTGAGCTATACCGGCAAACGGAAGTAAGCAAATCTGCCTGCTCCAGGGGGAAATGAAAACCAGGGTAGTAGAGGGGGGATTCATACTGAGAATGATGCAATCCTAAAACTGAGAACCGGTTTTTTTCGGCATTTTCTGGAACCGGGCGTTAAAAGCCGGTTCGTCACTAATGGGTTAATACTGCGGACATAGCTGTAGCTGACCAGTCTGTATCCAATATAAACGACTCTGCCTCCATCTGCCAATCTGGGAATGATTTACTGATTTCGTTACAAAACAATTCTCTAGTCTTCATAAAAGATTCCATACTTTTTTCGTCCCATTCTATTGTACTACTGTTTCTAAATTTGTTCAATGGTGCCGTAATGTCAGAAAAAATTCTTGAAATATGAACCATAATAATTTATGAAACCAGTAAATCTTTGAATATCTTTGCCTGTTTCAGGTACTGGCCAGCTTCTAATCTTCTCAATGTATGCCTGGTCCATGAAAATGCCCTCTGCATTTATTATATGCCCCAGAAATTTGACTTCCTCTGCAAACAGCGCACATTTGCCAAGGTTAATCTTGAGTCCTGCTTCACAAAAAGTTCGTAACAATATATTTAGATGCTCCAGATGCTCCTCAACATTCATGCTATACACCAGGACATCGTCTAAATAGACGAGACAAAATGCCATTAATTCAGGACTCAGATCCATCACTCTATCCATCAATTTAACAAACGCACTTGGAGCGTTGGTTAAACCGAACGGCAGCCTCTTAAAGCAGTACTGCCGCCCGTTGGTACAAAAGGCGTTATATTTCCGGGCAGATTTCTTCAGATGCATCGAATTATACGCTGAAGTTAGATCAATAGACGTAAAAATCTTCTTTCCTCCCAGTTTGTCAAATAACTCTCCAATGTTGGGCAAAGGATAGCATATCTTCTCAGTTATCGCATTCAACGAGCGATAGTCCAGCACAAACCTCACCTTCACCTCGTTAGTGTTCCCCACCTTCTTCTTAACAGCAAAGATTCCAGAATTATAAGGTGAATTACATTCTTCTATAACATCAGTCTCCAACCATAAATCAATCTGTTCTTTAAGTTTCTCTGCATGATGAGGATTAAGTCTAATCATTCTATTCTTGAAAGGTTGAGCCCCAGGAACCAGCTGAATGTCATATTCCTCTAAAGTACAAGATCCAATATCAGTAGGCTCCACTGATAATGCCTTAAAATTCTTCAAAAACAATCCAACTATTCTTCCTCTTAAAGAAACATTATCCTTTAATAACGGAACTTCATCCAATTTTAATTTATCCTTGATAAAACGAATTTTCTTCAACGTAGTTGACACATCTTCTTTAACTCGATTCTCTTGCAACATCGCTATCTTCTCCGCCAGAAACAAGTTTCCCACCAAAGTTCCAGCAGGAATAGATTTTTTAACAGTCTCAAAATTCACAATTTTACTCATAATTCTACCATTTTTTCCAACTTCAGTAATTCCTTTGTTAATTAAGAGATTGTTTCGGCTACAATAACCTTGTCTAGGAGCTATATAACACAATTGTCCTGCAGGCATACTTCTTTTGATTAAAACTTCCACCGCAACTGTGCTCAATGCTGGAATTTCTACTCGCTCTGTCAATGCACAAATCCATTTTTGTTCTTGTAATTCAGCCACATTAACTTCAGGTTTCTTAGTTCTTGCCTTCTCAACCTTCTCCAAAATAGTATGAACTAGATTCTTCACAACAATATTCCGTTTAGCCACCAGATTCACACTGACACCATGCATCTCAATCTTGTTTCCACTTTTATCAAATATCGTTCTTATGTGATTTCTATTAAGCCAATGACTACCTAGATTCATAGGTACAGTCATGCCAGAAATCACGTAGCAATCTTCACTGAAACTTCAGCCTCCAATATAAAATTCAACATTCCGAGCAACGCCATCAAGTTTTATACTGGTGCCCGCGACTCCAGATGCTCTTGAATCAGTCTTCTCAATCGGTAATTCAAGCTTTCAAGCTAACACTTGAGATATAAGACAGCCACGAGAATTCCCACTGTCCACCAAGGCCAGTATTTCCATGCCACCAATCCTCGTTGGTACATAAACTTCAGCTGCCATCTCAGATTCTTCATGAAAATTAAAAATAGCTATCTAACCAAACACCAACAGTTATGAGGTTGTAACTATCTAATTATCTACGATAACCTAACTATCTTTATAAATCTATAATTCTATGTCACAAAAGTAGAACTAAAAAACTCACCAGCTAACAATGTCAATATCCAACACACCACAATCACCAAGTTTTAGAACTGTATTTCAGCCACCACAAACTGCCCCACTTCTCTGCCAATCTAAAATACAATACAATTATTTCAGATGCCAAAACTTGATTATAAATGTTTTGCACAATTTCAAAATAAAAAAACAAGTAAATTCTTCAATGTATCGGAGATAATATGTATTAAGAAATATAATATTAATCAAATATATATTCAAATACTCGAGCAACATAAAAATAAAAATAATTCTTAATACAATAAATCAGTTTAATGCAATAATCATTTTACCTAATTATTCTACAGAATAATCACTTATATATCATCCACAGCTATTTTCAATTATATATGAGAGTCTTTAAAGTTGAAACACAACTAACTATTTTTCTTCATACCTGAGAACACTTTCTTGCGCAGCTCAACTTCTCTGTATTTTTGCGCATACAACGCCCAACACCCGCTCATCGCTGCAGCCACCTCCCTGCGCAAACCTTTCTTGCGCATACCAGCTCCGAGAGACAGCACAAAAACTTTCCTTGCAAATTTTCGCAAACCAACGCCTCTAGCTAGCCCCCCTTCCCCTCACTGCCACGAAGAGAGACAGCTCCACACAAATATCTATAATGCATCATAACAATTTTGCTTCATGAAAATTTAAGCTTCATAAATTTTTTTGCTGAATCGACATCACTAAATCGCAATATAATTGTTTTTAAACTAAATATTTAAAACAATAATATCTGACTCAAAATTAAAACAATTTACAGCTTTTCATCAAAATTCCATTTCTTTTAAAATATCTAATTTCAAATTTTATCCAATTACTTCATCAAATCGCAATATTAATATTTAATAAATCCATCTTTTTAACAATTTTACAAAATTGTATTCCTATTGTTGTTGAATTGAACCATCTTCAAACTTTTATTATTCTTATCCCTGTCAGACACCTCAATAGTCTGAAACAAAAATAAATATATCCAATTCTAGTATAACAAAACAAAAAACTAAATTCATATATCTTGATTTTCATAATAACATAATCTCATAAACTCGTATTCAATAGTCAACAAAATGTTATATATCCAGAATTCAAATAAAACATCAAAATATGTCTATCGCAATTTTAGAGTTGCTTCGTTCACTCCTTTTTTTATTTATTTTGTTTTGTTTATTTACAATGCGCATTAACCCAAACAATGCCGCGTAAAATTCAAAAGTCGGAATAAGGTTTGTTGGTCTTAATATATTCAAAATATTAATACCATAAAATCTCATCTATAATTGAACTGTTCCACGCATTAACCTCCGCTACAAGATCATCTTCATAATCAGATGTTCCCATGCCATCTACATATGACACTTCCTTTGTATCTTCGTATCGTAGTACTTTCCCTTAGGATTAGGCAACTTTTTATCCCTAATATCAAAACATTCTCGCATCATATGTCCCTTTCGATTGCTATAAAAACAAGTAAAACCACCCTGAATTGCGCCAATCAAAAGAATAAGTTCAGCCGGCCCTTCAAATTCGTCAGTCAATTCAATCTCACATTGATTTATCTCATATGATAATCTGTCTTCATCACTAACCTGATCGATAGTCACAGGATTTGTTTTAGAACCAACTCCACCAACCATCATTCTAGCCAATGCCATTTGATTCGTTGTGCAACCTCTAGCCATTGATCCTGAAATTTGATTAAACTGTAATCCTTTAACAATCAGTTGTGCTTTAACTATTAACTCAGTTCGAAACTTAGTTATCATTCGCACTTGTCCGTCACGCTCCAAATCCAATGAAAATTGACGCATTTGATTAGCCAAAGTTGGGGACAAAACCACATTACACACTTGAGAATAAAAATCCATAAACATGTCCTCAGTTAGATTCGGATAAGCGCGTTTCCAGAATGATAATATCTTATCAAAAAAGGCATCAATCTTATCAGTTTCATGTTGTTTGACACATAAATACGCATCTTTACACACATTTTTCATATCAGGCGGTAAAAATGTCTCACGCATCTTGCACAAATACCCTTTCAAGGTTAATCATCTATTCTCAATATCTGCTGGTTTAAGTGTATAACCACAAGCTGATCTCACTCCCACACACTTCTCGAACAGTATTTCTTTACACACCTGATGATTGGTCATATGATAACGATGAATAGTCATCCAAAATCTCTCCAAATACTCATCGAAAAAAATCACAAAAATCAAATCGTCCGCTAAAAATTCCGGTGCATGCTTCCTAAACTGATCATCAAGTTTAGCACACGTCTCATTGTACTTATGGGCATTATCCTCCCCCTGCGATATATACAAAGATCTATCCGGCACATAAACAAGAGATTTACACCAACTAACCTGCATTGCACTCAGTCTAGCCTCGAAAAAGTTGACCGTATTAAACTCCTCTGCTTTAACCTCAGATATAGCAGGCCACCACATGAGAACTCCATTAAAAATGCTATCCTCAGCATCAACTCTAGAAAGCTCCCATAGCTTTATTATCTTATCATCCTGATCTCGCATCCCTCCATGAATAGTTCGAGAACTACTGACAAACAATCCAGGTTTATCCTCTGGCACAGAACCTCCTGCAGTCCTCTGCCAAGGCATAGAGCTATTCAAATTATTTTGCCGTGCAATTCGATCCAAAATCCGTTGTTGTCCAGGCATAAATCCAGGCGGAAAACCATCGTCAACCGTCACATTCTCGTCCTTGATGTCACCTTCAACATCAGACGCAGCCACAAATAATTTTTCTTTAGCAATTCGTTCATCGAAATTTCCATTCGGGTAGCTAATCCTGTAACCGCTGTACTGCTGGTTTCAACATTATCCGCCAACTCTTTAACCTGCTTCTCCAGCGGCGATATACGTCCAGACAGTTTATCTCCAAGTAAATGAATATCACCCTGCAGTGAGGCTATCAATTCGAGCATATACTCCTCCTTCTCCTCCGGAGACAACTTCCTGTAATAAGCAACGTCCACCTTCATCGCGCCACCAAAAAAATTCCTGAACAAAACTAAAGAAAAGAAATAATACAATTAAAAGAAAATTTGAGCCGTAAGTTCGTATTAGACTGCGCCAAAAATGACGTGTAGTATAATAGAACAAACAGTTAATTTACTAATAATGTGTATTAATCCAATTACATATAATTATATAAAATAAGGTATAATAACTATTACAACAATTATATCACTTTAGGTCTGTGCCAGATCTCAGAGCAAATAACCTTGCTCCAAGAAAGAATACACAAGACTAAAGCTATATTTGTCAAGTACATATATTTCTCTTAAGGCAGAGAGAAATGTGCTTTATATTACACCTATAACATTTAGGTATGAATTGGAAACTCTATAATTTGGGAATGAGATACAGAATACATGGATTTTAAATGTCTGATGATTCCTCAAACATTTAGGTACGAACTCAACAATTGTTACCAGAAAGTCTTTACGTCCATTTAAAACCTGCAGATATTTTAACTTTTTTGGTAACAACTTTTTGTAAGGTATAATAATCCTATACATCTGATTTTTTTATATTATACTAGTGGCTGCCCCTAGCCTCTTGTGGCTTTGCCCCTCCGTTAAAAATGAAAAATTATGAGTAGGATTTATGGTTTTGTTCCATGATTGTTCCTAATGCTTATGGGAATTTTTTTGGGGGGGTGGGTGTCCCCCCCAAGAAAATAGCTTAAAACCACCCCAGGATCAGTAGATATATTCCCTGAAGAGTAGAATCCAATCGGTTCTGTGGTTACCAAGATCTTAAGGGACGGATGGACAGAAGAATGGACAAACAGACATCAAGCTACTTTGTATTATGGATATCCTGGGAATAGAATACTAGGATATTGCTTACCCTAATAAAATATTTATCCCAGCTGTCTAAAATAATAATATCCCCTGACTATGGTGAAATAACTTCTGAGGACTGTATTAGTAACATACCTCGATGACTAAAATTTCCAAGCTATTTTGTATACATTATTTCAAGCATCATGTCTTTTTATTTATAAACCGACTGAAGATGAAACAAATAAAATTAACATGTTTTAACTGTGTCGATCCCTCTATGTTATGGTGTGTAAATTATGTCAGTTTCAAAGGAGATAAAGTTTAGAATAGAATCCTCTTTTTCAGTTTTCAACAATTCAAGGAATATTTAAGTAGGCAGTGAAAAGCCCTAAAAAAGTATAACCCTAAAGTCAACATCTTTTTTTTTAACTATTTTGTTGTTAAGAGATGCTTTTTAGATCCTAATGTATAAATAATTCTTTTATCTAATGTTTATAATAAAATTTAGTTATAAACTAATTCTTATGATTTTAGATTAAAATACATTCTTCAAATTTATAATTTAATTAATAAACAAGCAGTAATAGTGAAAATACAGCTTTATCTAATAATATTCTTTCAAAAATACGACACCTAGTGTTACAAAGTTTAATTATAATATTTGAAAATCAGATAATTTTTACAATTATCCATTTTTTCTGCCATCTGCCATAAAACTCAGTTTTAAAATTATTCTTTTTAGTAAAGTATTTAAAAAGACAAACTAGATAGTTTATAAGTTCATTTTATAATTAATTTTGAATAATTTTAAGGGATAAACAGTACAAAGTTATTAAAACCCTTACAGATTGGGCCCCTATTCCCACCTTAATATATCCGAAGGGGGGGGGGGTCATATTGACCCCCCCCCCTCTGTCTCGGCTCCTGTTACAGTTAGAGACATAAAAAATTTTCTGGTGGTTCATGTGTATTTTTAGAGAAAATTACTTTTTCTAGTCATAGCGGTCAGACCACTCCTGAGCCGCTTTTTAGCAGCCAGCCGCTAAATATTAAAACAGCTGTAGAGCGGCCAATTTTGCAGCTAGGATGACCAAATTTAAGGACGAACTTTTATTTTTCATAACAAAAAATTACTTTTTCAGATCATCGCCATCAACGGCAAATAACGGAAACCGCCATTTTCGGCGGTTACGGCGGTAAAACGGCGGTTGGCGGCGCCAATTAATATTTTTATCTGTTTACTGTTGCTCAAGGATTTACCCAAAAAAAAATTTAGGCCTCTAGCTGTAATAGAAGCCATGATATTCATGATATATGTCTGTAGTAAAAGCTGGACAAAAATCGGTCATAAAGTCGGTCAGGGAGCGGTCAAACGGTCATAACACCACTTTTCTCAGAATGTCATTGATATCTAAGTATTCACCCAAAAAAACTTTAGGTTTCTACCTTATAAACAAAAGTCATAATGTAGAAATTAAAATTTATTTAGAATTTTTTCTAAATTTGGTTCCACCTAACCGACTTTGACCAGACACCACGACCGACACAGACTAGATATCCTTATAAGATCAACTCTTGCCGACGTATAATTACTAAACTTAAAAAGTCATGAAGTCATAACTCTCTATCATACCTAAAAAAAAATGACATTGAAAAAACAGAGGGGGGGTCAATATGACCCCCCCCCCCCCCCTTGATCTGTAAGGGGTAATACTGCTCCTATAAAATATGTTATAAAAGTGTTAGTAAATTGCTAAAAAAATATTTCATATATATTTTTTCTTTAAAAACTGATCAATGCAGATGGTTATTGGGTATGTTTGGAGGGGTGTGTGTGTGTGTGTGTGTGTGCAGTTTTAGTAACTATAACGGGGAATATAGATATAGCGCTAGACATAGGAGGGTTAAAAAAAAGACCGAAAATGGTCATAGGTATATTTATTTTTTATGTATTAAATATACATCTAGAGAGAAGGGATTTATAAGAAAAGCTAGAGGTTTGGGTTTTACATTGATTCAATTTTTGTTGTCCTTTCCCTCCTTGAAATATACTAAAAATAGAGGGGGCACGAGCAAGCAAAAAGGTCTTCAACACTGGAACCAGGCAGATGTCTGTGATAAATATCTATACTTATACATTTATTCCTCTTGCCTCTAAGTAAAGTGGATACTTATAGAGATGCTACGCTTCTAAATATCCTTGGGCTTAGGATAAAGTAACATGATCTTTGTCTGGTCTGTACAAAAGAATCTTACTAACTGCTTAACATATAAAGTTCTTCTTTACATTAAAGCTTCTCACGGAACCTGGGAAGGTTTTTGACTATTTCGGGGGAGGGTATCTCCAACCTCCTTATTTTTACCTTTTTTTAAATTAAATTGTACCAATTACAAAAAGTGCCAACTTTGTATTTTTACTTGATAATGACATGAGTTTTCATATTACTTTATAGAACGTTATCATAGACGTACAAGGATGGGGTTTAGAAGTGTTTACCCCCCTGAAAACTAAAATCTTGAAGGTCCCTAAATGTTTAACTCCTGTTTGTTGATTTTTCAAGAATTATCAGTGATTAACCCAACCAATCACAATTCACTAAAGTCCCCAAAGTTGTTAAGCCAACGAATAAGAAAGCGTTATTATTATAAAACTTTGTAATACTCAATCTATAGCCCCCTTCTTTGCAGAATTTTATTTTCAAATGAGATTTTGAGATCATCTAGATCACTCAATCTCTGCATAAACTGAGTCTTTAAAGACGGGGAGAATGTAATTAAACATATGTAGGCTTATTTGAGTATATTAAAAATAAAATTTGAAAAATATATTACCTAAAATTAAAAATCATTGTAATAAGTTTAATTTATAATAATGTCAATTGAAAACTTTATAATAAAAAATGTAATAAATAAGATATAAAAATGTTTTCCTAGAGGAAGGAAGATCTAACTTTACCTACTAATAAAGAACTCTTGTGGTAAAAAATACAACTAAAATGTTAAAAAATGCTTACAATTTTGTTATTGAAAATATCCAATTTCCAGAAATATGATAAGTTTTGAATTAACACATTTTTACTATAAACAAAAAATGTTTGAACTTGTGGATTTTATAGTAGCGCATCCTTATATATAAAGTAACTGGATGTTAATCTGTCTATTTGTACCAAAGAATCTCACTAACCACTGAACCGATATGCTTCTACTTTACATGGTAGCTTCTCATAAGTTTATAACTTTTGGGGGGGAGGGTACAAACAAAAATTAAAATTGGAGTCCCACTTCAAATGCCCCTAGAGGCCCCTTTCTATCTATCTATCCAGCTGATATAAAAATAAATTTGAAATTCTGTACATGTGTGCTTTAAAACTAGACCTGTTGAAATGATTAATTCGTTTTACAGAAAAAAATCATACATGAAAGTAAAATACGAAAAAAGTGATAAAATATTAATAACTAACATATTAAACTAACTACCTACACAATTAAAATATTAATGTTGCATTTGGTTTGATGTTTAAGTTTTAGTTTGTTAGAGTTGATTGGTTTGATTGATACAAGCATTTTCGGCAGGAGTAGGTTAATGGTGTTGGTGGGTTTCCAGTTTCAGCTTACTGGGCTCTTTTGGGGACTTACAAAATTGAGGAAAAGTCAAAATTGAAAGGCAGTCTTAAAATAAAAAGACTACAAGGGTTCTTGCCAAAGATTTCTTAAAATTCACAATAAGTGATCCCTGCTCCTTGGCACAGGCAGGTAACAGGTACCCCATTTTTGGGGGAGTCTCCAACAGAATAAAAGGGTAACATTTCCCTTTTTCACACCCTATATAGATTATAATTGGATAACAAACAATTCCAGGCGCGCGGGAAAAGCACATGATTAACACAGGTGTATAGAAGGGGTGATGGAAGTGTGGGTGGGGGGAGGTTGGTGAGGAGTTGGACATCTGGCCGGTTAACTTGGCTTGGCTTGGTGTTATATTACCAAACAATGTTTCAAGAAAAACTAAATATTAATTTTGTGTTTTTAAAGTTGAATTGGCAAAAATAATCATAAGACAATGATATTATTTGCAGGGATCTAAAAGGATAAGACAATGGCCGATAAATTAATGGATAAATCCATGAGAAATGATACACAAAACTACCTCTTCTGTAGATTACAATATTGGTTGAAACCTTTGAACACGTAACTTAATGAATCAACCAATCAAAATAACTAAAGTCCCCAAAGTTTTTAAACCAACGAATAAGAAAACGTTATTATAATACTTTGGGGACTAGTGTAATAAAAAGTCTCTGTATTGATTTTCTGTTGTAATTGGGGTTAAAAGTCCTATAAATAATTATAAAGTTTTAATGGATAATTTTGAAAAAAAAAATTATTATCTTCTTATTACCTATCCTTACAATCATAATATCATAATTTGCTGATATTTTTTAAATTTTATTTAGAATATTTAGAATGTTATTTGTGCTTTGCTTCTTTCATTAATTGGCTATTATAATTCAGATTTTAATGAAATTTAAGATGATAAATCATCACATAAATTTATTGAAGAAACACTAGACTATGAACCTAAGGACGGCTAAGACTAAATAGCTATTTAATTAACCCATTAGTGCCGAGCGCCACTTTTATGGGCCGATCGAGCTGTAAGTTTCAGGGAAGCTTTATAATGGTCAAAACGGAATTCGTATTTTTTTGTTTTGCTCTAGTGGCGTGCACAGGAAAGTTGCAAAAAAACCCGGTTCGGCTTGGCCATAAATACCAACCAGGCATTAACACCCGTTTTTGGTGCTTTCCCCCAGTTTTAAAACCCGGTTGACCTGTATAAACCCGGTTATTTTGACCAAAAATCGAAAAATGTAATTTTTGAACGCCAAAAGTGAGATGAACACTTTTTAGAACTTTGATACGATCCGTAATTGAAAACTACACAACCTCATGTAATCTAAAGAGCTACAAGTATAATACGAAGCGATTTATTTCAAATTTCGTGTTTAGCCGGCGATTTCGGGTAAAAAAACCCTGTTTTGTTGTTGTTGTCAAAAAAGATCTATTAGTGAAACCGGGTAATAAAAATTTCAGACTCAAAATGGAAATGCCGAACCGGGCCTATATAGGGCGTAAAAAAACGATAAAAAAATCATATAAAAAATAATAATTTAAATAAAACGAATTCACAAATAGATGTACTTGTCAATAAACATTAGATTTCACGAAAAAAATCAGCGACTTTACTATAAAAACAAAAAAGTTAGATGGGGTATTTTGAATTGTCATGATTTTCAAACTTTGTTGATCTATACCAGCAAACGGAAGTAAGCTAAACTGCCAGCTCCAGGGGGAAATGAAAGCCAGGGTAGTAGAGGGGGGATTCATACTGAGAATGATGCAATTATGAAGCCGGAAACCGGGTTTTTTTCCATTTTCTGGCACCGGGTTTTAAAACCCGGTTCGGCACTAATGGGTTAATAGCCAATATTTAAAAGCAATAATATTATATTTTCAATAGTATATTTGCATATATTTTTTTCATAATTCTACAATTTTATTAACACGATTCTCAAGATATAATTAATATAACATTAAAAAGTGTATAATTTAAATAAAAAAATTTAAACATTACTTTTTTCTAATGGCGCCTTGTAATTATAAACATAACTAAAATTTGATTGAAAATGCTGAGAGTTTAATTCCAGTATGGCATTGAAACCGATAAATATCCGCTGTATGAGAACCAGATCGTAGCCATATAATATTTTCCGAAAACTGTCTATAATACGCTGAACTAAATGATTATTATCCTAATATCAAATTTCAAGGTATTTGCTGAGCTAAAGGAGTTCAAAGAAGTTATGTAGAAATAAAAGTATAGGTAAATATAAGATACAATTATAAAGATGTATGTATATTTTAAGGATATGTGATAAGCTATATATAACTAGGGTTTTTTTTTGGGGGGGGGGGGTTGAGGGTGTCCCAAAGAAAATAGCTGAAAACCATCACAGGACCAGTAAATATACTTCCGGAAGAGTTTAGCCCATTCGGTTTAGTGGTTACTGGGATCTTAAGCTATAGACATACGGACAGACATCATTTTACTTTGTATTAAAGATAAATGGAAATAATGTAACAGAATGTGTATGTGCATGTCTGTAATGATCAGTGACGAACACAGATTCCCTAAATAAAAATTGCATATATCAAATTGTCTTTACCTATCCATTTATCCTCAGTATCATCTATTGCTGATTTTTATAAATTATTATTGTTTAGTATTCGAAACATTGACCTAAACATATTCTATATCTATCCTATTATATAAAGAAGTAAGCGTTTTTTTGTCTGTACTGAAGGATCTCGCTAACTACTGAACCGATTTTGTTCTCCTTCACAGTGAAGCTTCTTATAGGTCCTGGAAAGGTTTTAAACTATTTTAGGGGAGGGTATCTTCACCAAAATTTTTTTTTCTTTTTGAATTTCAAATTTTAAATGGGATAAGGTCGACTTTTCCTCCTCCTACCCAGCCAGAAAGTAGCGTCACTATCGCGCTACTATAGCGCACGATATCGTGTAGCAATCGAGCACGAGTTCTTACGATATCGCTAAATAGTCGTCCAATGCACATCGACGATATGTTACGATAAATGGTCGAAAAGGTACTTAGAGCTGCGCGATACACCCACGAAATCGTGAGCGATATCGTAAGGCTCGTAAGCGATATCGTGCCAAAATCGTGAATAAAAAGTACATTTAAAAAATATTTAACATCATGTAGTTTTGTTTGTAAATATTGTATGTAAGTAAGAGGTTGCTTAGAGAATCCATTTTATACTGTGCATGCAGACAAAGAAAGAGAGAGTGACAGAGAGAGTTATAGTGTAAAGAGGAACCATACTCTGTGCCCTTCTGCTTAAGGTATACTCTCAACAGTATATTTATGTTTATAATACTGGATGGCAATGAATTAAGGAATATTAAGACACACATTTAAAAATGTTGCCATTTAGAAAAAAAGCTTTTTAAAAATACTTTTATTTATAATATTAAACATAAACACATTATGACAATTTTAGTTATCAGTTTTATATTTATTTTGTTTGACAACAGAAAAAATGCAATATGTTTTTTAAAATAATGTGAACTTCTAGCGGCCAATTTATAAACTATATTTCTCACAGAATGATGTTGATTATATGTTGGTTGTGTGTCTGTTTGTAAGTGTGTGTTGACACACATAAAATGCTATTGTTTACAATATTACGCGATTTTTACTACAAAATCGAATTAATCCCTAGCGATTTTTTTCGATTTTTGCTATAAAATCTTAAATAAGATTTTGGCGATAATATACTACATATCGGATGCGAGTTTCCTTACGACGTTTCTAGCTGGGTACCTTAAGTAAAGTGCCCCTAGATGCTTCTAGGGGCGTAGCCGCTAGTCTATGTAAAAGTAACAGGATGATTGTATGTACCGTCATTCTTTCTGTACCACAGGATCTTGATAGCAGCTGAATCAATATGGTTCTCCTTTACAGAGAAGCTTCTCATTGGTCCTAGGAAGGTTTATAACAAACCCCTCAATAACAAAAACTTTGTTTACATTTTTAATTGGGGAAAGGACAACGCTCCCTCTTTTAGAATTGCCTCAGGGGCGTATTCGCTAGTATATACTCCGGACTAACATTAAAGACTAAATCATAGAGATGCTTTACTTACAACTTGCTTGTTAATGTTAGTGATTTTAAAAAAACATTAAAAATAAGACCGTATGGACAGTTTCAAAAGCGCTCTTAAATGTAATTGAGTTTTCATATGAATCTTTACAAAAAAAAAAAAAAAATATATGTTGCTTAATGAGGTTTTATACAATAATGCTACATTTTAAAGTTTATTTGTAATTAAAAACATTATAATACTAATATGATTAAGTTCTCTTTGATAGGGAAGCTTCACATACGTTGGTTTTAGGCTACTTCCCCCCCCCCCTTCTGCTATCTTTCCCCTTGAATACTGATCCCCCTAGATGCTAGGGGCGCAACCAATAGTACTATATATGGTAGAATAAAAAGTTAGATTAAGTAATTTGAGGAAATTGTCTAAAATTGAATTATATTTAGTTAAAATTTTTGCCGCTAGAAGTCTCATTTTAAATACAGAATATGATTTACATTATATAAAACTGTATAAGATGATATTTGAAAACTAATAAATGTTTAGAAACATTATTTAAAACTATATAGTAAATTTTTTTGTTTCAATTTGTAAAGATTCACAAGCAAGTAGAATGTCTATGTCTTAAATAGTCTTATTGTTTATTGATTATTAAACAAGAAACCACACGGTGTGTTTTGGTAATTGAAATTTACTACTTCTGTTTTTGTCTGCGCTGTTTATCACTCTCAGCGTAATCACCTACTTAATGTTCATGATATTAAAGCCTTGACAATCTGCTTACTACTTAAAATTATAGGTAGTCATGATTTGATATTTATATTATATAAGGAAATTAAAGTAAAAGATTAGAGGGGACATAAATTTTGTGTAACTTACCCAATGCAATGGGGCAATTTACGTCCAAATTTTTACAATATACATTAATTTTTGTGGGGCTTTTGCCTTTGATCACATTAAATAGATTTTTAAAATAATTTCTCAAAGAAATTATGTATGGTATATTTATACCCAGGGATCTAAAGGGCGTTGCTACAAAAGACCAACTCTACAAAAGACCAACGCCTACAAAAGACCAACTAGTCGGTTCTACAAAAGACCAACGCCTACAAAAGACCAACCCTACAAAAGACCAACGCCTACAAAAGACCAACGACTACAAAAAATCGTAGAGCTGGAAGGTCTATAGCTGCAACTGGTGTAGCATCATATTTGTATTTATCAAATTAATAAATATAATGAATATAATGTATGCTTTAAATAGATTTTAAGCGACACAATTACAAGAAAAAATTGTAATTATTTTTTTTGTATCAATGTAATCAAATAATGGCTTGAAAATCTTCTAAATTTTAAAGAAAAAATCTTCCAATTTTAATGATATCCAATATGGCGATTAAAACACAAGGACAAAATTCAAAACCCAAATTTCTTTCTTGAATAACTTTGTCCACAGGCTGAATTTTAAAATTCCGTCCGACAGTTTGTCCAAAGTCTGTGTTTGCTACGTAACGGAATAATTTCGAACCCGATACAACCTTGCTTTTAAAAAATCGACCCTTTTGTAGTTGTTGGTCTTTTGTAGGCGTTGGTCTTTTGTAGGCGTTGGTCTTTTGTAGAGTTGGTCTTTTGTAGGCGTTGGTCTTTTGTAGAGTTGGTCTTTTGTAGGCGTTGGTCTTTTGTAGAGTTGGTCTTTTGTAGCAACGCCATCTAAAGGGATAATACAATGGCGGATAAATTAATGTACATACCCAACGATGTTACAAAACTTCATCTGTAAATTCTAAATAGTGGTTGAAAAGTTTGGACAATAAATTTATAGTATAGATGTAAAAAGAGCTTACTATTTGATTTTCAATTGCAAAGACCTAGAGCGTTGCAGACGAAAAATAATTTCATTAAACTTTGCTTTCTAATTTCAGCTGTTTAATGCTTTCTTCTGCTTTTTGAAAAAGAAAGGGACAATTTTTGTGTAAAATTGCCATTTCTGTCTAAACTTATGTAAACTTTTGTGTAAAACTAGGCTCCTGACTATACAATTATATTCATAATCATCTTTTCCGATTTACAATACTGCATTTTTAAATCTAGTTATTTATGATTGATATAACATTTTTCCTAATGATGTGAATTCTTTCTTGCAAATCATGATTATTAAGTTTTTAGTGACATCTAGCGACAAATATAGAACTAATATATTGCAGATGTTCCCAAATTTTTTTTGCCTGAATTTACGTTGTTTTCAATTATTTTTCCATAAAGGGTTGAGCTCTCTCTCAGGTGGTGGCAAATTAACTTTGTCCTTTTTTAAAGTAATTGGGTTATTGTCAGTTTTATGAGATCAATGGAAATTAACAAGAAAAAAATGCAGAAATCATTAAAGGTCATACATTGACATCCAAGTAAAGGGGTAAATTGGTGTTCACCCCTTTAGATTTTGAAATCTCTTATTTTACACCCCAAAAATTCTTTAAAATAAGTTAGATTTCTCCCCTAGAATGTATGGAACCCCTGATTCAAAGTAAAAAGCTTGGGCGTCCTTGAGTTAACATTAGTTTCCAATTTGCTTTTTGTTCTTTTGCCAGCACCCAGTTGTATTTACATTTTTGAATGGTTCAGCTGATTTGAAAGACCCAACCCACAGACGGTACAAGGCCTTTGAAAAAGGGTGATTGTTACATATAATATTTATCGCTCTATATATATTACTTTAATATCTTTATGTCATTCTATATCTATCCATCTATTATAATAAATGACGTCCAAGCTTTTTTTTTTTTTTTTTTTTTAGGCCATCCTGCATATTTTATTATGCATGTGAGGATCTTTTTAAAGATATCATGTGGAGCTTTTATTTCTTGACAAATATCATAAATATCTATCTATCTATCTATGTGTCATTCTATATCTATTTATATGTCATTTTATATTTATCTACCTATCTATATGTTATTCAATATCTATCTATCTATCTCTATGTCATTCTATCTATATCTATCTATTTATCTATTTTAGAGATATCATGGGGGGCTTTAGTACTTCACAAATTTAATAAATATCTATCTATCTATGTGTCATTCTAAATCTATCTATCTATCTATATGTGATCCATTATCTTTTTATCTATTTTAGAGATATCATGGGGAGCTTTAGTACTTGACCAATAAACATATCCCCTAGTCCCTGGAAGTCATATGTATATATCCTGTTGAGTTTATAGTACTTGACAAATGTCCAAACTTTTCAACCAATAAACATATCCCCTAGTCCCTGTAGTCATATGTAGATATCATGTTGAGTTTTTAGTACTTGACAAATATTCAAACTTTTCAACCAATAAACATATCTCCTAGTCCCTGGAAGTCATATGTAGATATCATGTTGAGTTTATAGTACTTGACAAATGTTCCAACTTTTCAACCAATAAACATATCCCCTAGTCCCTGTAGTCATATGTAGATATCATGTTGAGTTTACAAGTACTTGACAAATGTTCAAACTTTTCAACCAATAAACATATCCCCTAGTCCCTTGAGGCATATGTAGATATCATGTTGAGTTTACAAGTACTTGACAAATGTTCAAACTTTTCAACCAATAAACATATCCCCTAGTCTCTGGGAAGTCATATGTAGATATCATGTTGAGTTTATAGTACTTGACAAATGTTCAAACTTTTCAACCAATAAACATATCCCCTAGTCCCTTGAGGCATATGTAGATATCATGTTGAGTTTACAAGTACTTGACAAATGTTCAAACTTTTCAACCAATAAACATATCCCCTAGTCCCTTGAGGCATATGTAGATATCATGTTGAGTTTACAGTACTTGACAAATGCCATAAATAACTTGGCATAATGGTTTCTTTTGACTTATTATGTTCAGTAGAATCCTAGTTAATTATACTGGGCATAAAATCACCCCCATTTGTTTACCAAAATCCTAGTAAATTAAAATTGTACCTCCTTTATAAATAACTTGGCATAATGGTCTCTTTGACGTATGATGTTTAATAAAATCCTAACTAGTTAGACTTGGATTTAAATGCCCCCCTCTTATGGAATATAATAAAATTCTAGTAACTAATTTCATATTCGATCAAAGTTGTTTGTAAAGGGGTGTTTAGGACCCCAAAACTTTGAAACTTTTCATTATACCCCCTCATTTTATCCCCCAAAAATAAGAAGCTTGGACGTCCCTGCCTCCAATATAAATAACTTGGCACAAAAGTCTCTTTGACTTATGATGTTCACAAAGCTCTGCAGCCTCATGAAAGTTATTTATGCATATAATGACTTTAAAATTTAGCTAGTTTTATGATATTTTTTTATTATTCGTTTGCTGAACAACTTTGAGGACTTTTATTATTGTATTATGATTTGTTGGGTTGATTTATATTCATGTTGTCATCCTTGTTTATTTACATATAAATATTGCTTTGCTTTCAGGGATTAAAAGGGATAAGACAATGCATGTATACTTGAATCCCCGTTGATGATAAACAAAATTACCAATAGATTATTATTCTTGGTTGAAACATTTGGACACTCAACTAAATTAACCGACCCAATAAATTTATAAAAGTCCTCAAAGTTGTAAAGCCAACGATAAGAAAATGTTAGTGTAAAACTTTGGGGACTAGCTTGTGTAATAAACAGGCCAATGTCCCCTCCCTCCCTGCTTTGCTTGTATGGAAACTAATATATTATTAAAATGTCATTTGTATGACCATTTCTGCTTTGCAAATTCCATAATTGGTTTGTTTGAAATTTTTATTATATGTCCATCTATATAGTTCAGGGATCTAAAGGGATAAGACAGTGGCCGATAAATTTATATACTTCCCTAGTGATGATACTAAAAATTACCCCTTCTATAGATTATGATAAATGGTTGAAATGTTTGAACAATCATCTTAATGAACTTACCAATTAAAAGTCTCTAAAGTTATGTGACAACGAATAAGAAAAAGTTATTTTAATTTCTTAAAACTTTGGGGACTAGTGTAATAAACAGCCCAATGTCTCCTCCCTCCCTACCAGCAAATACTACGTGTGAACAGACAAAGTGACTTATAGAGTACCTCTTCTTCTAGAATTAGTTTGAGAAAGACACAAGTCCCCAAAGTTTTATAATTATGCTTATTTGTTGGCTCATCAACTTTGAAATTTGATTAGTTGGTTCATTAAGTTGGATGTCCAAAACTTTCCACCACCACTTGTTGTGTAACAGAAGAGGTAATTTTGTGTATTATTACAAATATTGCTCCTATAACTAATCTTTACTTTATCCATCCATCTATCTTATATTGTATTATATTTTGAACATCTGTTGAGTGTCCAAACCGTTCCACCACTAATTGTTTTATACAGAAGAGTAATTTTTTGTATCATCATTGGGAATGAAGGTAAATTTATTGGCCATTGTCTAATCCCTTTAGATGCCTGGGAAAGAGGTCACAAAGATTGCTCCCATAACTAATCTTTAATTTATAAATGTTATCACTCAAAAAAGTTGCAGGGAAATTTTTAAATTTTTCAACCCTGGATAAAATCTTATTTATCAATGGTTGTAGTATTTACAATCTATCTAGTTATCTAGTTGTAGGAGAGGAGATAGGATAAAGGGGGTGGAGGGTGATCAATATTTATCCAGCTACAAGTTTCACTTTATTAGATTACATGATAATCTGGTGTAAAATCCAATAATAATAAATCCATTAATCTACATTAATGTCCGTATATAAATGTTACATTATGTTTGTTTGTATGTCTGCAACAAAGGATCTTAGAAACTGCAAAATATAAAAAATTGGTTGTCCTTTTCAGTAAAACTAAGGTAGATTTACTAATTTGAAATATATTTTATCTATTAAACAAATCCTAGATAAAATATGAAAAATTTCCTGCAACTAACCCCTACTGAAAAAGTTAAGAAATACCATTTTAAACCATGAAACTTAGTAAATTGAACAGGGTTTTAAATATAAACTTTTTAGCATTTTCTAATAATTTCTGGTTCTCCTTATAATTTTTCACATAAATTCATAATATTTTTGTAAGTTTGTTAATAATTTTGTTTATTTAAGGCAGTATATAAAGCCTCATATTAGATTAAAGTGTTTCATGATAAGACACAAAGACTTTTCTGATGCATTAAAACCTTTTTAATCAACCCAAAGACCACAGGGTTAATTGAGTTATCATGTTATTTCTTACAAAATTGAGATATTAGAAATAGAGGTCAGATACTTTTTCATTTTTTTTTTCATTATTGTCTAATATTTACTTTATTAGTCTTTTTTCTGGTAGTTGTGTATTTTTAGAGAAAATTACTTTTTCTAGTCATAGCGGTCAGACCTCTCCTTAGCCGCTTTTTAGCGGTTAGCCACTAAATATTAAAACAGCTGTAAAGCGGCCAATTTTGCAGCTAGGATGATTTTTCATAACAAAAAAATTACTTTTTCTGATCATCGCCGAAAAACGGCAAATAATGGAAACCGCTATTTTTGGCGGTTATGGCGGTAAAACAGCAGTTGGCGGTGCCAATTAATATTTTTATCTGTTTATTGTTGCTCAAGGATTTACCAAAAAAATTATAGGTCTCTAGCTTTAATAGAAGCCACGATATCAAAGAAGATAAAGTATAGAATAGAATCCAGGTAGAAGATTCTGCCTGGCTAGCCTGGAGTAAAAATGGAACATTTGAAAGACCAAAACGGCTATAAGGCTGTTAGTAAATAACATGATTTCAGTAATAATTCAGAAAAAATATTCAAAATAAATTCCTTTTACAATAATTTACTAAAAGCCTTGTAGCCAAGCTTCCAGCTTTCTCTTCCCTATTCACAATAGATTAAAAATGAATTTGATGTGCATTTTAAGCCTTAAAAAAATTTATTATGTAAGAATATTTACAAAAAATATTGGTCTCAGTATTTATTATATTATAAAACTAGGTTGCGCTCTTATCTATGTTTTTAAACAGCTGATTTATACATGATAACAACTACATCCATACATTAACTTGTGGTAGGTGGGGAGGGGAGAGGAAGGGCCTTTACTCATTTAGCTGACCCTCTAAAAATAACAAATGGGGTCAATTGTACTTGTCAAAATTGTACAGATTGATGTACAAGTGACTTTTCATCTTTGTCTAATACGACAAAACAGCTACTGCTGTCTCCACTTCAATAAGAGGTGTGTATCAGATGTGTCAGTTTCAATCAGACAGTTTTGTATGTAAGGGTTAAGGATTACCTTCTGATTACAATTGTTGATTAATGTTCTAAATTTAAGTGTGTTATGCCACATTACAAAATTTGAAAGCATGAAGATTAAAAAATTACCTAGCAGTATATATTTGATTTTGATACAAATTAAACTTTTATAATTTTGTCCAACTAGTCATTGTGATTTGTACTTTAGCCTTATTTTCTTTACTGCGCAAGTCAAAGATTCCTTCAAATTTCCCAGAAATATTTAGTGTTTTCATTTCTATTCCTCCTTATTCTATGCACAATATTCATAATATATGTCTGTAGTAAAAGCCGGACAAAAATCGGTCATAAAGTCGGTCAGGGAGCGGTCAAACGGTCATAACACCACTTTTCTCAGAAGGTCATTGATATCTAAGTATTCACCAAAAAAAATTTAGGTTTCTACCCTATACACAAAGGTCATACTGTAGAAATTTGGATTTAATTAGAATTTTTTTCAAAATTTAATGCCACCTAACCGAATTTGACCGGATTCCACGACTGACACAGACCAGATATCCTTATAAGATCAACTCTTCCTGACGTATAATTACTAAAGTTAAAAAGTCTTGAAGTCACAACTCTCTATCTTACCTACAAAAAATATGACATTGAAAAAACTAGAGGGGGGGGGGGGTCAATATGACCACCCCCCCAGATCTGTAAGGGTTAAGTTATATTTTTTTTATTTTGACTGTGTTAACTTTAATTAAGTTAATAATCAACTTTCACTTAAAAGTTATCTTTTTATTTTATTGTAATTATTTAAAATGTTCCTTTAATTAATTTTGCAGTAAATTTAACACAGAAGTATAAAAAAGTGCTTTATTGAATAAAAGTGCATTTACCAAAATATACATCAAAAACATCAAGAATTACAGTAAATAGCAATTATTTAGTACAATAATAAGAAGTTAAAATTTGTCATCTAATATCAAGATAATAAAATTGAAGTTACTGATTCTATCAATCATTAAATTTTATAATATATTTTAATTTGCTTTAGATTTTTAGACAATATGGGCTTAAGTTGAAATCAAAAGTAAAATTTATATATTTTAATAGCATTTAATTTGAATCTTTAAGAGTAAGTTTTATTCTGATAAAAAAAGGTCAGAGAGATTTTTAGGGAGGCTGAGAATTTTTAAAGATGGATGTAAACAGTTCTGTAAAATAACCTCAAAAATTGGATTTTCAAATATAATTTTTATTAGCACAAATTGTCTATATGAACAAAAAAATGGATATTATCAATCCTAGCATGAAGGCATTCTTATTAGGATAATCAAATATTTTTTTTCCTTTTAATATTAGAGATAATCACTTACTCAAAGATTTAACTTTTCTCCAAGTATCTCTGCCAACTGAGAACAATTGCACTCCAAGATCAGTCAATCCTAAATTTAAAACCCATTAATATCTGGTGTATTAGAACCAAAGAAGATAAAGTATAGAATAGAATCCAGGTAGAAGATTCTGCCTGGCTAGCCTGAAATAAAATTGGAACATTTGAAAGACAAAAACGGCTATAAGGCTGTTAGTAAATAACATGATTTCAGTAATTATTCAGAAAAAATATACAAAATAAATTCCTTTTGCAATAATTTACTGAAAGCCTTGTAGCCAAGCTTCCACCTTTCTCTTCCCTATTCACAATGGATTAAAAATGAATTTGATGTGCATTTTAATCCTTAAAAAATTTAATTATGTAAGAAAATTTACAAAAAATATTGGTCTCGGTATTTATATTATAAAACTAGGTAGCGCTCTTATGTATGTTTTTAAACAGCTGATTTATACATGATAGCAACTACATCCATACAATAACTTGTGGTAGGGGGGGAGGGGGGAAGAAGGGGCTGTACCCATTTATCTGACCCTTGAAAGTTACAAATGTGGTCAATCGTATTTACCAAAACTAAAACAACAGTATGTTAAGTGACTTTTCTTTTTGTCTAAACTGACCAAGCAGCTATTGCTGTTTCATTTCAATTAGAGGTGTGTATCAGAGGTGTCAGTCTCAATCAGATATTTATATGTAAGGGTAAAGATATACCCTCTGAATTCAAAGACTTATTCTAAATTCAAGCGTGTTACTCTACAATACATAATTTTAAATCATGAAGATCAATTAACTTTTTAACAGTATATATTAGATTTTGATACAAATTAAATTTTGTCCAACTAGTCATTGTGATTTGTTCTTCATCATTATTGTCTTTACTGCGCAAGTCAAAGATTCCTTCAAATTTCCCAGAAATTTTTAGGGTTTTCACTTCTATTCCTCCTTATTCTATGATTAGAACCAGTTCCCAGCCATACTGAAAAGTTATCTATAGTATTGTATGATACTCAGTATTCTACAAATATAAAAACTGGTTTTAATCTTATATAATTGTACATATTTATAATAATTTACCAAATACAGAGATTCCAAACCATAATCCAACAGCACTTCCCAGGTCTACAAGAAAGTTAGAAAAGTTGTATCCATATTCTGCCTTGGAGTAGATGATCGTGTTGTCAAATTTTAAGTTGACTTTAAATCCATATTTTGAAGCTTCACTTCTGCCTTTCCTTACATTGGATCTTGTAACTGTACAGGGTGGTTTGCAGATGTTTTCATCTGTATATCTTTCCATTTTGATCAATTTCTGAAGCATTTTCTTAAATTTCATGTTTTTCTTCCTTTTTCCAGCCTTACTCAGTCCAGTTGTATTTCTCCAGTCCATATCAGTGCATGCATCAGTATTTGTTAAATAAGGGGGATTGCACTTCAAATAATCAGTAAAACCATCTGTAAGTTGATTGATTACATAACCATTAACACAAGACTGAAATTCTGATTCATAATAGTTTATACAGTAGTCATCATCTTTAGGGTTGTATGATGAGAACCTTGTCAATTCAATCAAATACGCTTGATCCATTCTATTTTCAAGTAGAATATCATGTCCTCTGTGAGTAGACAAATCTAAGGTTGGCATTGAATCTACCAATTTGTCTGTTAGAAATATTTTGAATTGGTTAATTTTGCCCTTTCTATAGATATTTTCTATTGTCAATATTGTTGTAAGGCTGTAGTTCGATATCTCCCAACAATAACCAAGTGTTACATAGAAAATTCTTTTAAAGTGAGTCATATCGCATGTGATTTCATTGCTCTCAAGTTTCAAATCAACATCTTTTTCAGGTGAAAATGCCAAGGCTTGATCTAACACATCCCAGAAACTGTGTTTTTTATTCGTCCCATTTGCTTTTAGAAAATGGTTAAGGTCTTGATAACCATGCTTCTTGAGCTTTTCTTCATCAATCTGGTCGAGTGGACAAATAGTTATGACTGGAGGATCAATGTCTTCAAAAGACAATCTTTCTTCTCCTGTTACAACAGGGGGATTTGTGAGATTCTCAATTGAAACTTTCATTTGTAGTGAAAACATTGTAAGGGAAAACAAAAGGACAATAAATTTAAGTATTGTTGTCCTGTTCATGGTGATATATTTCTAGTAACTGTGCACAAATTAATGTGGGGACTTAAAGCTACTTGTCACATGTTGTTTACTTATTAGGTACTTGTTTGACTTTTTTAATTAATGTTGCTGTCAAGGGTTTATAATTATTTTTAATTAAGTGAAAAATTTAGGAATTGTTGTCCTGTTCATGGTAAAATATTTCTAGTAACTGCGCAAAAACTAATTTGAGGCATGAAAGCTACTTATCACACGTTGTTTACATAATGGGCTTGTTTGACTTTTTTTAATTAATGCTGTCAGGGGTTTAGAATGATTAATAAGATTTTTAATTAAATGCAGTTTTTTTAATAGGAATTATAATGAAAACCTTTAAACATTAGCTTTTTTGTAAAGTGGTTTTGTCAAATGAAGCAAGGACTGCTAAATTATTTAGATCTGTCAAGGAGTAAAGATTTATGATAATGTCTCTATTAGTATTTCCAGGCCAGAATTGTAAGCTTATTATGATTTAAATAATATAGAAGATGAATGATTTTGTTGATACTAGATTTCTCTATACCTACACAAGTTAACAAAAATCAATAATTTTATAACATTTTTGGAACTGCGTAAAAAACTGTTTTTCTATATTAACTTCCACCCAGAGAATAAACAAACTTTTAGAACTATACTTGGAAGAATAGAGGTGAAGTATACTTACTTATTGAAGGTTAACTTTACTCCACCATCAAAATAAACATATTGATTGTCAAATCAATAACTTAGATATTAAAAAAAAGGATAACAACATCCATAAAAGTAAAGCATAACAAATAAGTTGATTTAATGATATTTCAACTTTATTTATAAATATAATATTTAAAATGAATCTACCAAGAATGATACTATGTCTAATCATCAAAAACAGGCTGACTGAAGAAACAATTAAAAGAAACAATAATTGTGCATGTAAGACTCTAATTGTGAGTATTATCATTAAAATTTTAGATTTTCTCCAAGATTTACTTACTGATACCAATATCACTCAAACCTGTAAACAAATGAACCTAATTACAAGTAACCAATCTTATCTTTATTTTATAAAAATTCTCTTTTTTTTTAGCTATTATTATAAAGATTTCCTGTATAACCAACTACAGAAAAATGTTACTAATCAAGTTAAAAAAATACATAGCCTTGTATTTCTTTTAAAAATATTCTGAACTTAGAATCTAAACCACAAGTCAAAGTAAAGTTAACAAAGTCATAGCCAAAGACTGTTTATGAGACACTTTCAACCAATAATTTTATTGTGGTTATCTTGTTTATGAAAATTAAAAAATAATATTAAAATTGTTTCTATCATAAATTTTGACACATGGGCAAACATTTCTACATAATCAACTTAACAAACAATGATATAACTTTTTTATACTACATTAATTGAAGTATACTTTCATAATAACTGTATAGTATACTTCAATGTATATACTTTAATAAACACTAGCAGCTACACCCCTAGAGGTCTCTAGTGGCATTCTAATTTTTAATTTGAGAAATAATTTGTTTATGTTGTGTTCAAGTCTCTACGCAAAAGCGAAAATATTTTTTTTAAATTTTAATTTTTTTGTGACTACTCTTGGGAGGGTGGTGGTACCCTCCCCCAAAATAGTTTTAAACCTTCCTGGGACCTATGCAAAGCTACCCTATTATGACTTACCTTATTATAATGATTTAATTAATTTTTTTTGAAATTATAATTCAAAAGGAGCTGAGCAGATAATACCAGGTATGCAGATGAGCAATAAATGAAATGTAATGTATATGAAAATATTTTTAGAAGATTTTTGAATATTTTTTTGAAGATTTTCCCTGAGGTAATTTTGCTTTCTTTTAATAATAAATAAAAATTTCTAATATCTTTAAAAAAAAATTCAAAAATCTTCTAAAAATATTTTCATATAAATATGACTGTATAGACATGGGAACTTCAGTCGTGCAAGGCTTGTGGTGCAGAACTGAGATTCTGTTCAGCGGTTGCCATGCTCGGGGAAAAAAATAATACTAGGAAATAAATGAGATACCAGGGAAAAAAATGACTACCTAAGGGAGAAAAAAAGAATATTTACATCCACTATTTAAGGGGTTATTTATATGGGAATGTACCTTTATGTCAAATGTACCTTTATGTCAAGTGTACCTTTATGTGAGATGTACCTTAATGTCAAATGTACCTTTATGTCAAGTGTACCCTTATGTTAAATGTACCTTTATGTCAAGTGTACCTTTATGTGAAATGTACCTTTATGTCAAGTGTACCTTTATGTGAAATGTACCTTTATGCCAAATGTACCTTTATGTGAAATGATTTTATGTAAAACGTTTTTATGTCAAATGTACCTTTATGTCAAATGAGTTTATGTCAAATGGTACTTTGTGTGAAACGTTTTATGTGAAATGAATTTATGTGAAGTGATTTTATGTCAAATATTACTGATCCCGATTTAGGAAGCATAGCAACTCTATCATTGTTACCAGAGAGTCTGTATTTCCATTAAAAACATGTTGACTTTTTAGTTTTCGAAAACATATTTTGTTAGTCAGATTTTTTGATTCAGAAAGCTTTTACAGACAAACATACAGAAAAACATACAAACAAACAGACATCCTGTTACTTTATTATAAGGATAATATTTTGAAATATTATAACTATCCTTTTATGACTTAAAATCATTGTGTCAAAAAAAGTTAAGAAGGGCAACTCCTATGCAAATAACTATGTGTATATCAATGGATATATTATTACATGGATGTTGACCCAGATTTTCATATACCCTAATAAAGTGATACTCCCAGCTGGATAAAATGACAATAGACCCCCTTAACCCCCTAACCCCCTACTGAATGAAATGGCCAATAAATAAGCAACATAAATTGACGACAAATTTTGCCCTGTAAATATATCCACATATTATATATCCATTTATATATCTAACAATTATAATAACTAAGCTAATCTTTAACTTTAATCTATGTATATTGTTTTTCATTTACTTGTCAAAATTTCTATTGATTATAAAAATTGGCTAAAAAGTTTGTACACTGCAAGTTAAGAACTAACCAAAAATTTAATAAAATTACCCAAAGTTTTAGACATGCATAATAAGCTATAAAAATTGGAAAGAATTTTAATGAATATAATAGATTTGAAATCTGCATAAAATTTTAAGGAATTTTTTTAAAATTCGTTTTTTGTATAATTCTTTATCTATAAGCGCAAATACAAATTAAGTTAAATAATTTTGACATCTGTGATTGGTGGATTGAAAACTATCTGCGCCCTGATTGGAGAAGCTTAAGTGACGTACATCATTCAACCAATTAGAGCGCAGGTAGTTTCCAATCCACCTATCCTATTGGTCAAAATTTATGAACTTAAATTGGATTTGCGCTTTTAAATAATGAATTATATAAAAAACGAATTTTATAAAAACTCCTTAAAATTTTATGCAGATTTCAAATCTATTATATTTGTTAGAATTCTTTCCAATTTTTATAGCTTAATGCATATGATATCATGTAAAAATCAGAAAAATACATTTGCATGTTTGTTTTTTCAATTCTTTCTGTGAAAACTTCGCTGATATATAACTGAATTAACTTTGTTTCAGGTCTAATAATGTCCAAAGAAATTAAAGTAGGAAAACGCCCTATAACATGGCACATGTCTGTAAAACACATGTTTAAAATAAAATTTATGCAAAGGAATATCTTTTCTTTAACTAGGGTATAACCTAAATATGTGTAAACTATAATGTCTTACCCTTATCGAACAAGGATAACAACATCCATAAATGTGAAGCTCTGAAACTTTAGGACAAACGAACTTAACACTTGTCATCCTTATAATTAAGTAAAATGATAACTGTCTGTCTAACTTTTTATTTTTAAAACTATAATTGAAAGTAGAGGCTTTATTCGTAGATTGAAAATAGCCTTGAAACATCACACCACTAAAACTACTCTATGACGACCTTCCCCATAATATAAATCTGAAGAAAAAAAACTACATTATTTTATAGGATATACGACGGAAGTGATAACCCATAGTAATTTAAGCATGATAAAACCATGACAGATCTAGGAATGGAAAATTTGTCCCTGTTAAAAAAGATTTTTTTTGTTTGTGGACGATTCCATTTGGAAGTTAATCCCTATATACAGTGTGTTTTTTTATGAGAACTTTTTTGAAAGCAATTTTACCCCACTCATAGTTATCAGAATTTAATGATTAATGGCTTATTTTCTTTGTTTTTTAAGGCAATTAATAGAACAACAAAAAAATATTTCAGTTTTTATTAAAAAACACAGTAAAATCTAAATTTCAAAACTTAGGTGTCAACATATAAAAATGGTTTTAGCGCATTTTTCTTAAAAAAATGGATTTTCTGTAGTTGACTTTGGGGGGCCAGTACTCCCTCCCTGGTTGAGATATGACCTTCAAACTTTGATATGTTCTAGTACATGTCCCTAATAGTATCTGTATACATTTAGCTCTATATCTCAACTTTGAAGTGTTTAGCAGCCATTCTTGCAAAAGGTTGATTATTTGAGCATAAGAAAAATGCGCTAAAACCATTTTTAGATGTTGACACCTAAGTTTTGAATTTTAGATTTTACTGTACTTTTTAAATAAAAACTGAAATATTTTTTTTGTTCTATTAATTGCCTTAACCCATTAGTGCCGAGCGCCACTTTTATGGGCCGATCGAGCTGTAAGTTTCAGGGAAGCTTTATAATGGTCAAAACGGAATTCGTATTTTTTTGTTTTGCTCTAGTGGCGTGCACAGGAAAGTTGCAAAAAAACCCGGTTCGGCTTGGCCATAAATACCAACCAGGCATTAACACCCGTTTTTGGTGCTTTCCCCCAGTTTTAAAACCCGGTTGACCTGTATAAACCCGGTTATTTTGACCAAAAATCGAAAAATGTAATTTTTGAACGCCAAAAGTGAGATGAACACTTTTTAGAACTTTGATACGATCCGTAATTGAAAACTACACAACCTCATGTAATCTAAAGAGCTACAAGTATAATACGAAGCGATTTATTTCAAATTTAGTTTTTCGGCTATAGGTGCCGCCGTTTTCGGGTAAAAAAACCCGTTGCTCGAAGTTTTAAAAGACACACACTACAAAAAAAGAACATATAAAATTTGGGTGTTACATATCAGAAAACGAGCATAAAACTATTGGGTGACACCTATAGAGATTACTAGGGTTATTAGGGTGGCTCAAACCCTTACTAATGACGTAAACTGTTATTTTTATTGGTTGAAAAGTTAAAACCGGGTAATAAAAACCGAAACCGAGCCGGGTTTTAAAATTTTCGGGTATTTATGGCCAAGCCGAACCGGGTCATAATAGGGCGTAAAAAAACGATAAAAAAATCATATAAAAAATTATAATTTGAATAAAACGAATTCACAAATAGATGTACTTGTCAATAAACATTAGATTTCACAAAAAAAATCAGCGACTTTACTATAAAAACAAAAAAGTTAGAAGGGGTATTTTGAATTTTCATGATTTTCAAATTTTGTTGAGCTATACCAGCAAACGGAAGTAAGCTAAACTGCCTGCTCCAGGGGGAAATGAAAGTCAGGGTAGTAGAGGGGGGATTCATTCTGAGAATGATGCAATTATGAAGCCGGAAACCGGTTTTTGATCCATTTTTCGAAACCGGGTTTTGATGCCCGGTTCGGCACTAATGGGTTAAAAAAACGAAGAAAATAAGCCATTAATCATTAAATTCTGATAACTATAAGTGGGGTAAACTTGCTTTCAAAAAAGTTCTCATAAAAAAAACACACTGTAAAAGTAACTGGATTTTAGTCTGTCTGTATTGACTTATGGATTATAATTATTTGGGGGAAGTAATAAAACACAACAGTAATTTAAACATGATAAAATTATGACAGATCTAGGGATGGAAAATTGTGCCCTTGTAAAAAGAACCCAAAATTTTGTATGTACATTTGGGGGAAGTGATGATAATCCACAGTAGTAATTTAAACATAATAAAACCATGAAATATATAGGGATGGAAAATTGTGCCCTTGTAAAAAGAACCCAAAATTTTGTATGTACATTTGGGTGAAGTGATAACCCACATTAGTAATTTAAGTATGATAAAACCATAACAGATCTATGAGATGGAAAATTTTGTCCCTGTTAAAAGTACCCATAATTTAGTATGTACATTTGGGGGAAGTGATAACCCACATTAGTAATTTAAGTATGATAAAACCATAACAGATCTATGAGATGGAAAATTTTGTCCCTGTTAAAAGTACCCATAATTTAGTATGTACATTTGGGGGAAGTGATAACCCACATTAGTAATTTAAGTATGATAAAACCATAACAGATCTATGAGATGGAAAATTTTGTCCCTGTTAAAAGTACCCATAATTTAGTATGTACATTTGGGGGAAGTGATAACCCACATTAGTAATTTAAGCATGATAAAACCATGACAGATCTAGATCTCCTGTTAAAAGTACCAAAAGTTTTGTATGTACATTTGGGGGAAGTAATAATCCAAAGTAATTTATTCATGACTAGCAGCTACGCCCCTAGAGGCCTCTAGGAGGACTTGAGGAGGGAGGGGGTAGTCAAATTTGATAACCTAACTTCTTATTTTAGATTTTAAAAAAAAGTCAAACTACAAAATTTTGGGAGTAATTTTTTTATTTAATTTTTCCCGGGACCTATGAGAAGCAACCTTATTGAGGAGAACCCGATCGGTTCAGTGGTTAACGAGATCATCAGGTACAAACAAACACACAGACAAACAAAATTCCTGTTACTTTAGCATAAGGATAAAACTATGACAGATATAGGGATGGAAAACATTGTTCCTGTTAAAAGTACCCAAAGTTTTGTATGTACATTTGGGGAAGTGATAACCCACAATAGTAATTTGGGCATGATAAAACCATGACAGATTTAGAGATGGAAAATTTTGTCCCTGTTAAAAAAATGTATCACCATGGAAAATTTGGAAATAATAGGACAATTCTAACATGTTTAAATAAAACGAAAAGAGCTAACTGTTACTGATTATTATGGACAGACATACCAACCCTAATTATAGAAAAGCATCGCTTTTAAAATGCTCTGAATAAAACTTCATTGCTTCTTAGTAGGAAAAATTAAATTATATTATATTTAAGTTAGAAAGGGGTTTCTTACGTTTATTACAGAAATATTCTTTTTAGTAAAGGTACACTCTGTTTACCTGTCCTTAATTAGAAATGCTAGATAATAAGCAGTTAATGAAATAAAAGGTAGATTTTTAAAAAATAACACACAAATCAAACATTAAAGCCATAGCATTAAAGACTTTTTTTGGATAATTTTAGGGATGGGGGTAAAGTGGTTATATTTAAACACTGTAAACGACTTTCGGGGGAGGGAACTCTCCTCCGATACTATTAAAGACATTTAATTTTTCAAATTTAACTTTTCAAAAAGTATGTAATAGTGGAAAAAATAATGCATTCGATTTCTAAAATTAAGTAAATTCTTTGAATTACAATTAGTGCTAAGTTGAAATAGCCTGATATAATACTGTCTCATTTGTGACATAAGGACCATAGAAATCTACTAAAATAAAGCAGGAATTTATAAGGTTAAGACAATCTCCTATATATTGATGTATAATTACCCTTTCTGAAGTTTAAAAATAATGGTTGAAACGTTAGGACCCCCAACTCATTCTCATTGAACCAACTAATCAAAATTCAACAACAGTCCCTAAAGTGCAAAAGCCGAAGAATAAGAAAACATGATTACAAAACTTTGGGGACTAGTGTAATAAACAGCCTAATGTTCCCTCCCTCCCTTGAAAGAGTGGGTTAGACACCACACAATACCATGAAAAATTGCTACCCACTTCAAAAAGTGTTTTAACAAACCTTCTAATTTATATTTTTTGTTATCTATGCCCTCCTCTCTCCCTAAGAAAATATTTACTCTCTCTTTCTTTTGCTCTTTAAATGTATAGTGGCTACAACCCCAGCCTGTAGTAAATCAAACATTTTAGAGAAAAAACAGCGTAAAACCTGCAGATATGACCCATGCTTTTAAGGGTTCTGTATTCGAAGGGCAGGGGGGGGGGGATGTAAAAATACCTTAAAACCAACCCAACAATCAAAAAAAAAAAACTATTTATACAAACAGAGAACCGGATCTGTTCTATAATTATTTAGATCTTAAGCTTCAGACAAGAAAAACCATACTATTTTATAAAATAGGATAATATGTTGCATAGCAATTTTACATCAATTTTTTTGTGAAAAATTGCCATATCTGTCTAAACTTATGTGAAGTATTTAAAATTGGCATTATCAATTTCTCACAACTAGGCTTCTGACTATACAATTATATTCATAATCATCTTTTCCTATTTACAATACTGCATTTTTAAACCTAGTTATTTGTGATTAATAAGACATTTTTCCTAATGATGTGAATACTTAATTGCAAATCAAAATTATTAAGGTTTTAGTGACATCTAGCGACAAATGTAAAACTAATATATTGCAGATGTTCCCAAATTTATTTTTTGCCTGAATTTACGTTGTTTTCAATTATTTTTCCATAAAGGGTTGAGCTCTCTCTCAGGTGGTGGCAAATTAACTATGTCCTTATTTTAAGTAATTGGGTTATTGTCAGTTTTTTGAGATCAGTAGATATTTTTCAAAATATTTTTCAACAATTGAACAGTATTTAGACAATGCAAAACGAATTTAACTAGGATGAATGCAAATATCATTGCAGCTCATACATAGACGTCCAAGAAAATGGGTAAAGGGGTGTTCACCCCATTAGACTTTGAAATCTCTTATTTTACACCCCACAAGTTTTTTAAAAATACATTAGATTACTCCCCTTAAACGTATGGAACCCCTCATTCAAAGTAAAAAGCTTGGGCGTCCTTGTGTTCACATTAGTTTCCAATTTGCTTTTTGTTCTTTTGCCAGCACCCGGTTGTATTTACATTTTGAAAGATTCAGCTGATTTAAAAGACCCAACCCACAGACGGTACAAGGCCTTTGAGAAAGGAACAGGGTTACAAATACTATTTATCACTCTATATATATTACTTTAATTTTCCAGTAATGATTTTCATAGGTCCGAGTTTAAAAAGAATTTAGGTTAAAAATCGCCAAACCTTTCATTAAAACATTTATTAACCCATTAGTGCCGAGCGCCACTTTTATGGGCCGATCGAGCTGTAAGTTTCAGGGAAGCTTTATAATGGTCAAAACGGAATTCGTATTTTTTTGTTTTGCTCTAGTGGCGTGCACAGGAAAGTTGCAAAAAAACCCGGTTCGGCTTGGCCATAAATACCAACCAGGCATTAACACCCGTTTTTGGTGCTTTCCCCCAGTTTTAAAACCCGGTTGACCTGTATAAACCCGGTTATTTTGACCAAAAATCGAAAAATGTAATTTTTGAACGCCAAAAGTGAGATGAACACTATTTAGAACTTTGATACGATCCGTAATTGAAAACTACACAACCTCATGTAATCTAAAGAGCTACAAGTATAATACGAAGCGATTTATTTCAAATTTAGTGTTTCGGCTATAGGTGCCGCCGTTTTCGGGTAAAAAAACCCGTTGCTCGAAGTTTTAAAAGACACACACTACAAAAAAAGAAGATATAAAATTTGGGTGAGCATAAAACTATTGGGTGACACCTATAGAGATTACTAGGGTTATTAGGGTGGCTCAAACCCTTACTAATGACGTAAACTGTTATTTTTATTGGTTGAAAAGTTAAAACCGGGTAATAAAAACCGAAACCGAGCCGGGTTTTAAAATTTTCGGGTATTTATGGCCAAGCCGAACCGGGTCATAATAGGGCATAAAAAAACGATAAAAAAATCATATAAAAAATTATAATTTGAATAAAACGAATTCACAAATAGATGTACTTGTCAATAAACATTAGATTTCACAAAAAAAATCAGCGACTTTACTATAAAAACAAAAAAGTTAGAAGGGGTATTTTGAATTTTCATGATTTTCAAATTTTGTTGAGCTATACCAGCAAACGGAAGTAAGCTAAACTGCCTGCTCCAGGGGGAAATGAAAGTCAGGGTAGTAGAGGGGGAATTCATTCTGAGAATGATGCAATTATGAAGCCGGAAACCGTTTTTTTTTCCATTTTTCGGAACCGGGTTTTGATGCCCGGTTCGGCACTAATGGGTTAATTTAAGATATTAATATGTACGTAAAGGGTCCAAAATATAGCATAGAACCATAATAATGCTTAAGTTAAAAACAAAATTGCCTGAAACTATCCCAGGTCCTTTAAGAAGCTTACCTTGAAAGGAGAACTAAATCTTTTCAGTAATTTCAGCCAAAAAACCTTTATACAATAGACCAGTATCTATATTTCCATTACCAAGATCATAAGCTTCAATTAAACATCATTCATCTTAGTTTAGAAGATTTATAGTGGGAGAAATGCATACAACACCTACACCTAGGAGTAATGTTATTTTCACATTATACTTTTTGAAATTATTTATTTAAAGTTATCATAAAATTTTTTTACGTATTTCTTATTTCCATTATGTTTAAACAATTTTAACATTAAATATAAAAATAATAAAATTTTGATTTTGTGATTATTTTGTAAATAAAAAATTTACATTTGAGACACCTAGCGGTGAAATTTTTAACTACATATAATAAAAGTTTTGCCACAGAGCAAAATTACAGTGTATTTTATTTTGTTACTGTTTCTTTACGTTCTCGCATTCGTTGATGTTGGGTATTTTTAGTAGTATCTTTATTCTCTGAGGGGTACATTCGGTTACAGAGATCTTTACAGACATTATTCTTCTTTGTTTCGTATACTACAATTTATCCTTATAATAAAGTAACAGGATGTTTGTGTGTTATTGTACCAAAGAATCTCACTAACTGATGAACCAATCGGGTTCTCCTTAACAGGGTAGCTTCTCACCCAGGAAGGTTTATAACTATTGTGGGGAAGGTACCAATAACCTCTCAAGAGAATTCACACAATTATTGTACGTTTCTTTTTCTTAGAGACTTGAACATTTAATGTGCCACTAGAAGCTTCTAGGGTCGTGCCCGCTAATATTAAATGGTGGAAGAAAAAATCCACCACATTCAGAAATTTATTTTTACAATGTTGCAGAAATAATATGATCCTTGCGCACACATTAAATTTAAATTGTTTAATGTTATTATGAACATATCAAGCTTGTTTTTTTTTCTATTCTATTTAAACAATTTTAACATTAAATATATAAACAATAAAATTTCAGTTATTATTTTATAATTGGAAAATAAATTAGTTCCAAGTTTGAGGTTTTTTTGTAAAGAAAAAGTCAGATTTGAGACGCCTAGTGATAAAACTTGAAACTACATAAAATAAAAGATTTGTCAACAAAATTTCAGTGCTTATCATTTAGTTACTTTGTTGTTTTGTTCTTTTATTCGTTGTACTTTTAATAGAACTCGATTGGTTAGTATAAACTAGAAGTGACCAAACTTTTCAACCAATAGTTCTATGATGTATAGAAGCAAGGTTTTTTTTGTCTCAAACTAGATCTTGGAAATTCTGGTCCGAATTGCTTGTCTTTAGTTGGTTTTAAGCTATTTTCTGAACTTACCAGCCCTCTCCTTAAGAGGAGTATATTGTCCATTGTCATATCCTTTTAAAGCCATATTTACAAATTATTATTTGTACAGTGGAAATTGTTTTAGTAAACGAAAATTGTATTATATCTTAGTAAATTGACTATTAGTAATTTTATATGATAGAATTTTGCTAAAAAATATGAACATAAGAAATTAGCATTCAGCGAATTTTTGCAAAAAGCGTTATGCTTCATTTAAAAATGTAAAAAAATCGACGGGATTTTTTAAAAGTAGAGATTTCCCTCCCCACAAATAGTTCCTATAAGTACCTATGACAAGCTATTAAGGAGAACCATACAGGCTCAGCAGTTATCAAAATTATTCGATTCAGACAGACAAAACTGGACATCCTGTTACTTTAATATACGAATAAGCGGCTGCGCCCTAGCATCTAGGTACTTTTTAGTGTAAGAAGGAGGCAGACAAACAAAGAAGATAAATGGCCTAAACCTTAAATCTAAAGGGGCTTAAATCTAAAAATGAAATAGCATAAAACTAACCTAGCACCGATGTGAAGCTTCCATAAAATGGAGAATTCAATCAGTTTAGTAGTTTTTAAAAAATTGAGGGTGGGTTGAAAAATATGATATTTTCATTTAATGTTAAAATGTTAATTTCTTTTAGCTTGAAAATTGATAATTGGTTATTGGGAGATTTTAGCTAGAATTCAACAGGCAGAATTGTGTTTTAAAAATACAGCAAATTATTATTTTAGCGTTAGATTTCAAGGATCTAAAGGTATAAGACAATGGTCAATAAATCGATGTACATCCCCAATGATGATACACAAGATTACCCCGTTTATGAATTACAATTAGTGCTGGGTAAGTTTGGACACTTAATGAGCCAACCAATTAAAATTCAACAAAAGTCCCCAAAGTTCTTAAGACAATGAATGATAAAAACTTATTATAAAACTTTGGGGACTAGTGTCTCTTCCCTCCCTGGGTAGATTTACAAATTTATATTGTATGTCTAAATGAATAGCTATAGATCAGTAGAAATATTGAAATATACAATAATAAGATTTCTATTTCTCAGTATTACATTCACACTTACAAAAATGGATATATGATACATGGATATTGACAATGGAAAATTTGTCGTTCATTTAGGTTGCCAGTTATTTCATCCAGAAGGAGGAGAGGGGATTAGGTTAAGGCTTGGGATTTAGCCAGCTGCAAGCATCACTTCATCAGAATACATAAAAATATAATGCAACATCCAACTAATAAGTTATCGATTATTAATACAAAAAGCTTTGATTACTTACTTTGAAATTTGAAATAAAATTGCCCTTTTATTATGAACCATCACGAATCTTTAATTATTAAGAGTTTTCACAAAGATTTTTTTAATTAAATTTTTAAATGATTACTTTTTTTAATTTTGGAAACAGATTTGCTTACACGGATCTGAATGGATGAGGAAAATAAGTTTTTTTATATATACTCAGAGAGATAGGGGACAATGTACTGTTTATTTGCCCCCAAAATTTTATAATAACATTTCTTATTCTTAGGCCTAACAACTTTTAGAACTTCTAAATTATATATAGAAACTGTCATGATATTCAAAGACCCAATATAAAATCAGGGCAATGCCCTTTTCTTTTAGGGAAATTGGTACCCAAAGTTTTACAACCCCTTGTTGTAATTGGTTGACCCTAAAACTTTTATTTAAATTTGATTGGTTGGTTCCAAACAAGTTATCTACAGAAGGGCTAACTTTATTTGTTAATTTAATGTTAATCATTATGATGTACATCAGGTTTTTAGAAAAATTTAAAATATCTTATTAAGAGATATCAGAAAAAAAACACCTTTAGTTTTTTTGCACTTTTTCTTATTAAAATTGGGGGTTGACTTCCCCCACCGCTTTCCCTAAAATGACCTTAGAGGCCTCTATGGGCACCGCCGCTATTCTATAACATTTATCTTGTATTATGTTAAAAATGTGTAAACAGACTTTTTATGTATAAAATCACAAAACCTTTCCTCATTTTTTAATTATGTTTAAAAAATTGAATTTTGATATATTTTTATATGTACATATTCTAAACAAAATCTCGAAAACGGCTATAATAATTATATTATACAATTTCAAAGTTTGAGCCAATGAAGTATCTTCTAAGCAAATCTATCTAAAATAATGAACACCCATTATATATTTTTATCTACTTAATATCGACTACGCCCCTAGAGGAGGGTAAAGTTTTAATTCATTGACCCAATTTATTAGGGGCGATTTCTATTTGGGTACCCTCCCCCAAAATATTTATAAACCTTCCAGGACCTATGAGAAGCTACCCTTTAAAGGAGAAACAAAATAAGTAAGGGGTTAGCGAGATGCTTGGGTCAAAGTTATCTTGTTTGACTATGGTACAAACAAACAGACAGACATACATCCTGTTACTTTATTATATGGATATCCATCCATTTTTATATACGAGTATCTATCTATCCATCTTTATATACATGTATCTATCTATATACCCATCTTCATATACATGTATCTATCTATATATACATCTTTATATACAAGTATCATCTATCTATCCATCTATCTATTGACAAGCCCTAATTAAAAGAGGTAGTTCTTACAAGCATAAAAAAAAAATTTATGAGGTAAAGGTGAATTCAGCCAGTGATCTCAAGGGATAATACAATGGCCAATAAATTAATTTACATCCCTAATTATGATACACAAAAATGCCTCTTCAGTAGAGTACAATTAGTTATTTAAACATTTGGACACTCAACTTAATGAACCAACCAAAGTTGTTGAGCCAATAAAAAAGAAAACAATAATTTTTAAACTTTGGGGACAAGTGTAATAAACAGCCCAATGTCCCCTCCCTCCCTGGAATTCAGCCGTTGGACAATCTTAGAAAATTTTGGTGTGTATTTGAACGAACTCAAAAATTTACACTGCAAAATAGCTATTCTATTCATAGTAAAATCAGATGGGGAGAAGGCATTTGCCATAAAATTACACTTGTGTCAAAAGTTTTATAACCCTTATTTTATTGTCTTATTTGTTGGCTCAAAAAATTTCTTTAAACTTTGATTGTTAGTCTAAAACTAGTAGTGTAAAAACTTTTTAACCACAAATTTTAATCCATGCATGGGGTAATTTTATAAACCATCATTGGGGATGCATATCAATTTTTCATTCCTTGTCTTATCCCTTAAGATCCCTGAGTAAAATAAGAACAGGTTTGGCTATCAACTTTATTTTGTTGTTTTTTAAGTTAATCTTTCCAAGTCTGAACATTTGATATATACTTACTTGGATGTTGCACCAGATTTTCATGTATTCTAATAAAGTGATACTGTCAGTAGGCTAAAATATTGATACCCACCATCCACCACTTTTCCTCATTCCCTCCCCCCCATACTAGATGAACAAACTGACCAATAAATGAGTTCCATATTAGGAACTTAAATTGATGACTATATCCATGCATTCTATATCCATTGTATGAACATTTTTACATGGGAATAATAATACCTTACTAAATTGTAAAATAATAGCTTAAAAAATACTCATCACTATAGAGTTATAAAAAAAGAGGTTTTTTATTATTTAAGGTAGTAAGCTTTTTTCATCTGTATTAAAGGATCTCGCAAACTATTCAACTGATATGGTTCTCCTTTACTGTGAGGCTTCAAAACTGATCTTAATTTTATGATTTTTATAATATATTTATTATAATTTAAAGAAAATAGTCTGTAATACAATGCTATTCATGATTTTTCAATATGGCTGTGAACCGGTTTTAAACCAGCGGATATTAATCCGTTTTAAGCCATAGTGAAAAAAGAGTTTTTGATTGGAGAAAATAACAATTTATACCTTTTTTCCCCCTCATCATTTATGCTCATTATATAGAAGGGTAAAAATTATTATGTTTAAGCCTAATATTAATTTTGATATGCCTCATATAATAGTTAATGTATTTTAACGAATTTTTAGTAGGACCAACGAATTTTTAAAATGTATATAAAAATCTTAAAATGTAGGTTAATGTATGTGTTTGTATATCTGTTATATAAGATCACTAAACAGCTAGATTGATTTTTAGGGGTAAATTAACTATTTTAATAATAAGGACTTTGTGAATTGACAGATAGATACTTTATACAAAACTAGAGGATATGCCCCTAGAAGACCTTATAGGGTCTTTAAAATGTGAGGGGGAGGCACACCCCCAATTTTCAATATAAGTTTTTACAGAAAAGGTGAAAAAAATGGAAGGGGGGAGTTGGTTCATTTTTTTCCCCAAAATAGTTAAAAACCTGTTAGAAGATTAACTGCTAAAGGAGAATCATATAGTTTGAGCGGTTAGCGAGATCATTTGCTACAGGCAAAAAAAGCTTACTTCTTTATATAACAGGATTAAATAGATGGATAGATACGTTGGTACTTATGAATAATGAATAAAAATATGAAACAATAGATCGAATTATCATTAAAATGTGGATATTCACAGCTTGAATTATAAATAAAATCTGTTTATCTGTCTTACTCAGCTACACCCCTAGAGGCCTCCAGGGATCCTTAAAAGGGGGGAGGGTCAAATCGACTCCCCTCCCATCTTTCAATTTTATCCTTGGGGCAATATTCCAATAATAGTTAAAAACCTTTGTATGACCTTTTTTAGGAGAACCATATCTGTCCATCCATTAGAAAGATCCTTCGTTACAGACAGACAGACATACATTCTGTTACTTTTCTACAAGGATTATAATTTCAATATAAAGTCTATTAAATTATGAAAGTGTAACAAATTGAATTTGAAATTGAAGAAATCAATTTTTCTTTTTTAAATGGATATATTATTACTTGGATGTTACACCAGGATTTCATGTACTCTAATAAAGTGAAACTTCTAGCCTGCTTAAATACTGATACCTTTATCCACCAAGTTTAACCTATCACCTCCCCTACTGGATGAACTAACTGACCAAAAAATAGGTGTGTGTTAGCAACCTAAATAGACAAAAAAAATTTCCCCTGTCAATATACCCACTAATACTATATCAATTGTTCTTTAAAATACTTGCATGTAGAACCATGAAATCAGTGATCTTAAAGAATAAGACAATAGACGATGATTTTTTATTCATCCCCAATAAAGATAAACAACATCAGCCCTTCAGTAGTTTAAGATAAATAAATCAACCAGACAAGAATTAATTAAAGTAACCAAAGTTTTTAAATCAACAAACAATAGAGCATGTTTAAAAACTTTGGGTACCAGTATGATATACACAGACCGTTGGGCATCATCTCCAAGATGAAATAGGGAATAGGTACTGCCATAAAACCTTTGGGTATCTTCGTAAATCCGGATCATTTGGCTATACAAGTAGTGTCCAAGCTTTTAATAAAACGATTTGAATCTCAGGAGGGGTAATAAAATGGTAATAGAAAACTCTATTTGTGCAATGATTATAAAGGATCTTAACAGACTGCAATCCTTGCTACTTTACATATTAGGATTTTATCTTATCTATTGAATATTTTGCTTGTCTGTAAACAAACATACTTTTACTTTATTATGAGGACTAGCAGCTTCGCCCCTAGCCTCTTTGATCGCTACTAATTTTTCATATTTTAAATTTAAAAAGATAAAGTTAAAATATATATTTTTTTTTTTTTGGGGGGGGGAGGGGTGGTGAGTCAACACTCTTTTTTAGTTTTAGTTTTAAAAATTAAAATTTATTTAGGGGGAGGGGGGTTGGTGTTGTCTCACTTTCAGAAAAATAACTTAAAACCATCACATGACCAGTAGGGATATTCTCTGAAGAGTAGAGCCCAATCGGTTCAGTGGTTACTGAGATCTTAAGCTTCAGACGGACAGACAGACATCGATAGATAGATAGAAGGTATATAATGTGGACTAGTCTCTATTTCTTTTGCCATTTAAGTATAAAAATTGTAGAAATGTCCAAAATTTGTATGTTATGTAGTTCTATTTTTTGCCGCTAGGAGTCTTAATAAAAATACAAAAAAGTAAATTTGACGCTAAATACAAAAATAATAACAAATTTTCAGAATAAAAAAAGTCCTAATAATATAATTTAAAAGCAAATTATAAGTTATTTAGTAAATCAATGTAACATAATTAGTTGGTCAAGCATTTTTAGGACCTAGCTATATTAATATTTAGGAAATACATATCTATACATTACACAAAATACATATAATCTCTTGACAGAGAGAAAGGCGCTTATAACACAACATATAAATGTTGATAAATAAGTGTTTATTTTCTGTAAGCGCTGATGATTAAATTCAGCGCTAATAATAGTATCAGAATAGGTTGGTTTATTTTAACTGTACTTCCCCAGCCATAAATACTTCAACTCTTACAGATCGGGGGGGAGGCTAAATCACCCCCTCCCTCCGATTCTTAATTCTGACAAAAACTCATCTATCAACAAGCGGCATAGAATTTTCTCTAACTGTATTCATAGAAGAAATCATCTTTTGGCCAGACTGTAGCTGTTATCATAGTTCTTTTTTTTATACATTATAAAACAATTTTTTAAGATCCTATAAAAAATTTGTAAAAAATCAACGTATTAATTTTTAATGAAAAAAAAAAAAATCTTCCTGATGATTGCAGAAACATGAAACTCTGAGAAAAATAAAATAAAAATTAATGATAACATATTGTTTTACTTTTAAGTACACTAGCGGCTTCGCCCCAAGCCTCTAGGGGCTTTGTCTCAAGTGGTTTGATCAAACCAATTTTTCGTATTTTAGATTTTAAAGAAAAAATTTTCTTTGAGGAGGGGGAATATTTTTTTTTTTTTTGGGGGGGGGGGGGATAGTCGACCCCACTATTTTAATTTTAGTTTTAAAAAGAAAAAAAAATATTTTTTTGGGGGAAAAGGTTTCATTTTTTGGGGGGTTGTGGGTGTCCCACCCCCCAAGAAAATAGTTATATACCTTCCCGGGATCAATCGGATGATTAAATTATATTATAAAATAAAATTGTTGTTAAAAAAGTAAAAAAAAACAACATGTTTAAAATTGACGTACGGACATTCTGGTAACGATTATAGAGTTGCTATGCTTTCTAAATCATACCTAACTACTACAGGAATCATCACGCAAAGTTTAAAATCGATAGGAAAATTCTAACATGACTGAATTAACAAAAAGAGCTACCTGTTACGTACAGACGGACCTTTATTATAGAAAAGCTTCGCTTTTAAAAAGTACCCTTAACCAAAGGTTATTCGATTTAGTGACATCTATACCATGTAAATGATATATAAATGACGCCAATTTACTAAAACAGCGCTTATAAAAATACTGAAAATCTGATTATGTAGTGTAATAAATTCAGTGTTCTTATGATATTTACATAGTATTTAAAATTAGAGATACTACTTGTTTCTTTATTCAAAATAAATAAGAAAAACTGCTACATTTCAGTTTAAAATAAAATTTGTATACAGATATATATACGACTAAAATCAATTTGTTATAATTTTGTATCCCTTTTACATTTCACTTTATTTAAATGAGACTCCTAGCGGCCAAAATTACAACTACATAAAATAAGAATTTTGATAATTTACACAATTTTTCGTTAAATCTTCCTGAATTAAAGTAACAGGATGTCTATCTTTTTTTTGTTTTTATACCAAAGGATCTTTCTACCGCTGAACCGATCGGGTTCTCCTTAATAGGGTAGATTTTCATAGGTCCCTAGAAGGTTTATAACTATTTTTTTAGGAGAGGGATCATGGAAAAGTTATGTATTATTTCCTTAAAAACCAAATATTTAGGTGCCACTAGAGTCCTCTAGGGGCGAAGTCGCTAGTTATCATAAAAGTAAGTTTTGACAAATAGGATAATTTTCACAAAAATTATCAATTTCTTTTTCAAAAAGCAACTAAAAGATTCAAAAGCTGAATTTAAAAAGCAAAGTTTAATGAAATACTTTCTCGTCTGCTAGTTACAATATAAAGTTACAGGATGTTTGTCTATACCATATGATCTTGCTAACCCCTGAATCTATATGATTCTCCTTTTCAGAGTAGCATCTCATAGGTCCAAAGCAGGTTTATAACTATTTTGGGGGAGGGTTTCACCACTCTCCCAAGAAGAATCACCCCAAGAAAAAAATTATCCCCCCATTCATATAATATAATATTGAACAAAAGTAGTAATGCCTTTTTTTCTATTTTGTTGCTTATAATTTACTTAATTTGGCATAGTATACTAATTATGGTCAGGGATCTAAAGGGATAAGACAATGGCCAAAAATTTGTGTACACTCCCAATCATTATACACAAAATTATCCCTTCTGTAGATTATAATCAGTGGGTGACGATCAAGTCTACAAAGTTTTCAAGCCAACAAATATGAAACCATCAGTATAAAACTTTGGGGGCTAGTATAATAAACAGCCCAATGTCCCCTCCCTCCAAGTATATTGATAGTATTAAAGTAAAAGTACATTTATGACTAACTAAAAAACATATTGTGAATGCTATCATCTCCTTTAGTCGCCCACCGCCTAGTTTGTATAATACTATCGACTTCGGTAATGACCTCTATAGATCTAGGTAATGAACTGGGTAAAAATAGTTTAAACCATCACAGAACCTGTAGGTATAATTCCTAAACACTGTTTAGTGAACAGTAGTCAACCCTAACTGATCAATGGTTACTCTGATCATGAGCTCTGAACAGACATTATTATCAGTACTACGATATATAGATAACGCCGAATTGATCAGCGCGTACAAAAAAAAGGTTTTACTTTTAAACTTTACTGTATATATAAATATGAAATGTAACTTTCATCTGTAAGGCCAGGAGACTAAATTGAAATTTAAATAATGAGGTACTGCTTATTTCTTTTATTTACTTAAAATTTTTAAAAAAAATGGTAAACTTTGTTGTTATATTTAATAGTTATAAAAATATTTGTTTGGCAAAACTCTAATTCTTCAAATTCTTATCAGTTTTACATTTCTCCTTATTTAAATAAGACTTCTAGCGGCGAAAATTAGAACTACATATAATACAAATTTTGATGATTTGCGCAATTTTCTTTTCAATTGATGATTTTTATCTATCTATTATGAATCTATCTATCACAGAATAGATAAAGAACTAACGGCTACGCCCCTAGAGGCCTCTAGGGGCAAGTAAAATTGTTTCTTTTCAATCTATTTTGAAATCAGCTATTTACCAAAAATATTTTTTTCGCCGATGGATGGTGTTAGATGTTATTAGGTAATTGCAAAATTGTCCGCAGGGCAGCATTTTTTATTTATGTCAATTTCTCTAGTGAGGGTGGTGGTACCATTTCCTAAAATAGATATACACCTTCCCAGGACCCTAGAAGAAGCAAGATCCTTCGGACAGACAAACTCTAGGGGTTGTGCACCATGTTTATTTAATGATTCTTAACGCTGATTTAACAATCGGCGCTACCAGAAAATTTTTTTTTTTACATCTAAACAAGCATATGAGGAATTTTCAATTCAAACGTACTAATTTAATATTAAAAAAATAAGATATACATAAGTTATTTCTTTTTTCCCAATAAAATATAAAAATAATTTGACAATTTAGTTTTAAATTCAATATGTATTTAAAATTTATTTAACAAAGGGGTAGTTTCACGAAATGGATTTGAACTTAATTTAGTGAACCGCATATTTTTTCTTAGTTAATGGGGTAAACTACATCAACACCTGAAAATTGTCTTTTTGTGATATGTGCAATTTAAAAAGACGATTTTCAAGTCTTGAGTTTTTTAAAAACTATGTGGTAGAAAATAGAAATTTTTTCAAATATATGCCATATAAATGTAGTTTAATCATTTAACCAGGATAAAATATGCGGTTCACTAAATTAAGTTCTAATGCATTTCGTGCAACTACCCCTTTTATTCTGAATCTTTCAAAAATGTAAATACAACCGGGTGCTGGCAAAAGAACAAAAAGCAAATTGGAAACTAATATGAACTCAAGGACGCCCAAGCTTTTTACTTTGAATCAGGGGTTCCATACGTTCTGGGGGAGAAATCTAACATATTTTAAAGAATTTTTGGGGTGTAAAATAAAAGATATCAAAGTCTAAAGGGGTGAACACCCCTTTATCCCTTTACTTGGACATCTATGTATGATCTTTGATGATTTCTGCATTTTTCCTAGTTAAATTTGTTTTGCATTGTCTAATTACTGTTCATTTGTTGAAAAATATTTTGAAAATTATCCATTGATCTCATAAAACTGACAATAACCAAATTATTTAAAATAAGGACATAGTTAATTTGCCACCACCTGAGAGAGAGCTCAACCCTCTATAGAAAAATAATTGAAAACAACATAAATTCAGGCAAAAAATAAATTTGGGAACATCTGCAATATATTAGTTCTACATTTGTCGCTAGATGTCACTAAAAACTTGATAATTTTGATTTGCAACAAAGTATTCACATCATTAGGAAAAATGTCTTATTAATCACAAATAACTAGGTTTAAAAATGCAGTATTGTAAATCAGAAAAGATGATTATGAATATAATTGTATAGTCAGGAGCCTAGTTGTGAAAAATTGATAATGGCAGTTTTAAATACTTTATTAAGTTTAGACAGAAATGACAATTTTACACTAAAATAGTCCCTGTCTTTTTATAAAAAGCAGAAGAAAGCATTAAACAGCTGAAATTAGAAAGCAAAGTTTAATGAAGTTATTTTTCGTCTGCAATGCTCTATGTATTTGCAATTGGAAATCAAATAGTAAGCTCTTTAGATATCTATACTATAAATTTATTGGTATGACTTCTAATCAGATTAATATCCGCTGGATTAGAACAGGTTTTGAGCTTTACTATCTGCGGAACGCTGTCTATAATACGATGTGATAAATAACTATTTTAGTATGGCTTGAAATCTGATTAATATCCCCAGGATCAGAACCGGTTTTAGAAATTGGCTTTTTTAATATTTTTGGGAATTTGTCTGTAATACCATGCTTATAAAAGATATTTAAGTCTGGATGTATATCATGTCTTAATTTTAGTGCTAAATATAGCGCTCAATGTAGAATTAAGCGGTGACAGAAATGTTAAGTTCTAAAATTAAGTATAAGCTAAAAGTGCTGCAGACTATTCATTCTCAAGTAATATAGAGCTGAGACTCAAATAAAGAAATACTTAATCAATTATTTCACATTAACTAACCAAACAATTAAATAAAAATGTTTAAACCGTATTTATTATGAAATATAAATTCTTGTAGTCTTACTGTTCAAATTTTGGGTAAATTTAGATTTTTTTAAAGTTTAAATGAGACTCCTAGCAGAAAAAATTACAACTACATTACATACAAAATTCAACAATTTGCTTGCATAACATATTTACTTTAGGTCTTTCATGATACAGCTTTATAGAAATCCCTAGAGTTTTCTTATTCTTTGAATTAACAAGTTTGGGGACTTTTCATTGAATTTTTTCAATAAGTTCAGTGTTCAATCATTTCACAGCCACCAACATTAATCTTCAGAAAGGGTAGTTTTGTGTCTCCTCAAAGGGGTTGATTGTTAAATTACAAATTATTATCTAATTTTTCACTAACATGAATATTAATGAAACGCTAAATTAAATCTTTGGCGTATCAAGAAATACGGCAATTCATGTAGAATTGACTCGTTGTGTTTTATAATGACGTGTAATCAATATCCCCTATAATATGAATGAAAATATGGAACTTTAATATTCAATTCAATTCAATTTAATTCAAATTTATTTACTGTAAGATACGACAAACCCCTGATCTTGGACAATTATCCTCCATCAGGACATTAAATAATCTATAATACAAAGTAGAACGCATAGAATAAGGAGGAATAGAAGTGAAAACCCTAAATATTTCTGGGAAATTTGAAGGAATCTTTGATTTGCGCAGTAAAGACAATATTGCTGAAGTACAAATCACAATGACTAGTTGGACAAAATTTTAAAAATTTAATTTGTATCAAAGTCTAATAGATACTGTTAAATATTTGATTTAAGCCTTTGAAATTTAATTTCATATTGTGTTTTGTATATTAAAGTAATATATATAGAGTGATAAATAGTATTTGTAACGCTGTTCCTTTCTCAAAGGCCTTGTACCGTCTGTGGGTTGGGTCTTTCAAATCAGCTGAATCTTTCAAAAATGTAAATACAACCGGGTGCTGGCAAAAGAACAAAAAGCAAATTAGAAACTAATGTGAACACAAGGACGCCCAAGCTTTTTACTTTGAATGAGGGGTTCCATACGTTTAAGGGGAGTAATCTAACGTATTTTTAAAAAACTTGTGGGGTGTAAAATAAGAGATTTCAAAGTCTAAAGGGGTGAACACCACTTTACCCCTTTTCTTGGACGTCTATGTATGAGCTGCAATAATATTTGCATTCATCCTAGTTAAATTTGTTTTGCATTGTCTAAATACTATTCAATTGTTGAAAAATATTTTGAAAAATATCTACTGATCTCAAAAAACTGACAATAACCCAATTACTTAAAATAAGGACATAGTTAATTTGCCACCACCTGAGAGAGAGCTCAACCCTTTATGGAAAAATAATTCAAAACAACGAAAATTCAGGCAAAAAATAAATTTGGGAACATCTGCAATATATTAGTTCTACATTTGTCGCTAGATGTCACTAAAAACTTAATAATTTTGATTTGCAAATAAGTATTCACATCATTAGGAAAAATGTCTTATTAATCACAAATAACTAGGTTTAGAAATGCAGTATTGTAAATCGGAAAAGATGATTATGAATATAATTGTATAGTCAGGAGCCTAGTTGTGAAAAATTGATAATGACAGTTTTAAATACTTTGTACAAGTTTAGACAGAAATGGCAATTTTACACAAAAATTGTCCCTTTCTTTTTCAAAAAGCAGAAGAAAGCATTAAACAGCTGAAATTAGAAAGCAAAGTTTAATTAAATAAATTTTCGTCTGCAATGCTCTAGGTCTTTGCAATTGGAAATCAAATAGTAAGCTCTATATACATCTATACTATAAATTTATTTTTTGTATGATCTATCCATGAATATATTGCTATCATTTACAGTAGGTACGCTTAAGCCCTTTAAAATATTAGTGTCATAGAATGAAAACCACCACTGTATTACACATCTCATGTGGAGGTGGTTCCAGCATTATATGCTTAGTCAGTTTAGACAAAGATGAAAAGTTACTTTTTATGTACACCTTGTTTTGATAAGTATAATTGACCACATTTATAATTTTTAAGGGTCAGCTAAATTGGTACAACCCCTCCCCCCCCCCTTCCTCTATCTCAAGTTCATGTATGGATGTAGTTGCTAGTATGTATAATTAGCTGTTTGAAAACAGCATAGGAGCGAAACCTATCATATAAATGCTGAGACCAATAATTTTGGTACATTTTTGAAAAGTAAGTTGCTTACTTTTATTAAAATTTTTAAGGCTTTGCACATAAAATTCGATTTTAATCCATTGTGAATAGGGAAGAGAAAGCTTGAGGCTTGGATCTACTGCAGTTCATGGTAAAATATTGCTGGTAACAAATGCTTCCTGTTTCCTGGCAATATTGGAAGCTTTCTGGATCTAGCATAACAAGAAATAATTCTGGAGCTACCAATGTTTAACTTTTCTGGTTGCTGGCAATTTATGCATATTCCTGGCCACTGGCATGTTTGAAATATTCCTGTTAAAAAGCAATATTTCCCTTTTTAATTCCCTTTTATTACACTTACCCCACAATTAGAGGTGGCTTTTTTGGCATGTTTGTCTGATGTGGTGGGGGGTGGGAGGGTAGTGGTGTTTCTCGGTACTAATTGGGGGAGTTAGGATAAGGTATAAATTTTGCTCCGTTCTACAACAATTCATAGTAAATTAAAAACCTTAAACTGATCAAATGTAAATAATGAATTAGAGAGAGAGGGGAGGGGGGTGAGACAAGACAAATATGATAAATATTTCTTATTTCTGATTTTTATCTACAGTTAATAATACAACGTTTACGTAGGCCTAAAAAGTAACAATATAAAAGTAGTCAGGAAAAACTTTAAGTGTAATAGGTCCTGGGAAGGTTTTTAACTATTTTAGTTTGATTTGGAAGTCTAAAAAGGGGATGGAATAGAATTATTTGAAATAAAAATCTCCCGCCATAATCTAATTACCTTCATGATTTCACTCAAATCAATATCTACCATAAGAGTAAAGCTTTTCTTATCATGGTTTGTATGTCAGTTACGCTACTAGAATTGTTGGTGTTATTCTCTTAAAATTTTTTTTTCAATTTTGAAATATTGGTCCCCCCCCCCTAACTAAACCATCAAACCTGGCCGCGGCACTTTTTTATAATTAGGTTATTTTAGGTTACAGGGGCTAGTATTAAGTTTTGCATTCTATAGGCGTTCAAATTGTTAGTTTTACTGTTTGATTTCAGAGCCTCACTTAGAAAAAATTAATTTATCAATTAATATGATTAAAATTACGAATGTTTCTCCCCTCCCCCCTTTTTAATATATTATGAAAATAAATAGGACCGCCCAAATTTTGGCGCGAAAGTGGATATTAAGATAGAAACAGTTAAATTTAGAGGTAAAGATTCCACTCTCTTAAATCCTTACCCCACCTCTATTAGGAATGCACATCGATTACTGTCCCTTATTAATTGTTGCTGTTTACCCCCTAAGAAATTGTGAAAAAGGGTATGGGGTAAAAACTCCTGTAAGCCAGTAATCTTCTGTCATTGCTGGAAACTTGGAAAATTTGCAGATTGCCAGCTAACAGGAACCTAGGATTTAGGGGAATTTGCGTGCTGCTGGATCCAGGAATCTTGGAATGTTGCCAGGAACCAGGAAGCCATAGAATAAGGAGGAATAGAAGTGAAAACCCTAAAAATTTCTGGGAAATTTGAAGGAATCTTTGACTTGCGCAGTAAAGACAATAATGTTGAAGTACAAATCACAATGACTAGTTGGACAAAATTTAATTTGTATCAAAATCTAGTATATACTGTTAAAAAGTTAATTGAACTTCATGATTTTAAATTATATATTGTAGTGAAACACGCTCGAAATTAGAACAATTTAGAAAAAGTCTATGTATTCAGAAGGTAATTATTAACCCTAATAAATAAATATCTAATTGAGGCTGTCACCTCTGATACACACCTCTTAATGAAGTGAATCAGCAATTGCTGCTTGGTTGGTTTAGACAAAGATGAAAAGTCACATAACATAATGTTGTTTTAATTTTGGTAAGTACAATTGACCACATTTGTAACTTTCAAGGGCCAGCTAAACGGGTACAGCCCCTTCTTCCCCCCTCCCCCCCTACCACAAGTTAATGTATGGATGTAGTTGCTATCATGTATAAATCAGCTGTTTAAAAACAAACATAAGAGCGCAACCTAGTTTTATAATATAAATGCCGAGACCAATATTTTTTGTAAATTTTCTTACATAATTAAATTTTTTAAGGCTTTGCACATAAAATTCGATTTTAATGCATTGTGAATAGGGAAGAGAAAGGTGGAAGCTTGGCTACAAGGCTTTTAGTGAATTATTGCAAAAGTAATTTATTTTGAATATTTTTTCAGAATAATTACTGAAATCATGTGATTTACTAACAGCCTTATAGCCAATTTGGTCTTTCAAATGTTCCAATTTATATTCAGGCTAGCCAGGCAGAATCTTCTACCTGGATTCTATTCTATACTTTATCTTCTTTGCAGGAAGCATTCGTTACCAGCAATATTTTACCATGAACTGCAGTAGATCCCGAGGCTTTGCTACAAGGCTTTTAGTAAATTATTGCAAAAGGAATTTATTTTGAATATTTTTTCAGAATAATTACTTAAATCATGTGATTTACTAACAGCCTTGTAGCCGTTTTTGTCTTTCAAATGTTCCAATTTAGATTCAGGCTAGCCAGGCAGAATCTTCTACCTGGATTCTATGTTATACTTTATCTTCTTTGGTAGAACGATGTCTGTCTGTTTGTTTGTTTGTCTGTCTGTTTGTTTGTTTGTTTGTAGCGAAGGATCTCGCTAACCACTGAACCGATCGGGTCTCCTTAACAGGGTAGATTCTCATATGTCCCTGAAAGGTTTATAACTATTTTGGGGGAGGGTACCACCACCCTCCCTAGAGAAATTAAATTTTTTTAAAATTTCTCAATTTTAGAAAGAGAGTTCAACGAAAAACAAACATCAAACGTAAATTTTTTTACTTTTTCTTTTAAAATCTAAAATAAGAAATTGAATTACTAAATTCGACTCTCTCCTCCTCAAGTGCCCCTAGAGGCCTCTAGGGGCGTAGCCGCTAGTATATATATAATATATTGACAATGTAAAAACAGATAATATTAAATAGTTATTAAAATTTGGTTTATTCCCAGCCAGAAAGTAGCGTCACTATCGCGCTACTATAGCGCACAATATCGTGTAGCAATTGAGCACGAGTTCTTTTGATATCGCTAAATAGTCGTCCAATGCACATTGACGATATGTTACGATAAATGGTCGAAAAGGTACTTAGAGCTGCGCGATACACCCACGAAATCGTAAGCGATATCGTAGGGGTCGTAAGCGATATCGTGCCAAAATCGTGAATAAAAAGTACATTTAAAAAATATTTAACATCATGTAGTTTGTTTTGTTAATATTGTATGTAAGTAAGAGGTTGCATTAAGAATCCATTTCATATTGGGCATGCATAGAGAGAAAGAGTGTGAGAAACAGATAGAGACATGGTGTAAAGAGAAACCATTCTCTGTGCCTTTCTACTTAATGTGTACTCTGAAAAGTTTTCAAAACTTTGAAAGAGTATTTTTGTGTATATCACACTGAAAGGCAATGATTTAATCAATATTAAGACACACATTTAAAAATGTTGCCTTTTAGAAAAAAAACTTTTTAAAAATACTTTTATTTGTAATATTAAACATAAACACATTATGACAATTTTAGTTATCAGTTTTATATTTATTTTGTTTGACAACAGAAAAAATGCAATATTTTTTTAAAAATAATGTGAACTTCTAGCGGCCAATTTATAAACTATATTTCTCACAGAATGATGTTGATTATATGTTGGTTGTGTGTCTGTTTGTAAGTGTGTGTTGACACACATAAAATGCTATTGTTTACGATTTCTTAGGGAAATCGTGGTTGCCGCGACTTTTACTACAAAATCGAATTAATCCCTAGCGATTTTTTTCGATTTTTGCTATAAAATCTTAAATAAGATTTTGGCGATAATATACTACATATTGGATGCGAGTTTCCTTACGACGTTTCTAGCTGGGTTAGATACATTATCACAATGTTTGCAGTTATAAGTGATTGTTTATTATTTATTTCCCATCTAATCATTATATTAAATTGACTACAATAAAGATTTAAAGAATTAAATCATAATTACATAATGAATAATAATGATTAATAAGCGGATAAATGCCCTGCCATGCGCTCAGGTGCAGTACGTAGCCCTTGAGGCTGGAGCGCGCACTGTATGACGGTAGTGCACTATTGCTGGCCGATGCGCTAGGCTGATTTGAAATGATTGGGCGCTGTTATTTCAATCAAAAAATAATAAAATCCGCTATTTGATAATATAATAAGAATATAGATAATTTCCACAATTTTATACTTGAAAAGCAAATTAATTTGCTTAAAGCTATCCACCAATCTATTTGCTGTCTGGGTTCTAAAGTGATAAGACAATCACCAATAAAATTATGTATGGCAATGATTACACAAAAAGTAGATTAACATTAGTGGTTGAAACGTTTGAACACTCAACTTAATAAATCAACCAATAAAATTCACTTGAGTTAAAAAACAGGCAATTGCTCCCTAATTTATCTATAATACAAAGTAGAATGATGTATGTATGTCCGTCAGTCCCTCAAGATCTCAGTAACCACTGAACCGGTCTGGTTCTTCTTAACAGAGTAGCTTCTCATAGGTCCCGGGAAGGTTTATAACTATTTTGGGGGAGGGTAACATCATCCTCCCAACAGAAATCACAAAAAAACGAAAATTTTAAAAAACATTCTAATTTCACGTAGAGACTTGAACGCAACATAGACAATTATTTCTCAAATATTCGAATTAACCAAACTACATTTAAAGCATCACCAAGGGGCCTCTAGGGACGCACACTTATTGAATTTAACCAACCAAAGAATTTGTTATCCAATCTTAACCAGACAAATGCCATCTAGCTAAAAAAGATGCGTAGATTTCATTTCTGGCAACCAGAAAATCCGCAGAAATCGAATTCACAAGATCCAAAAAAGTTTCATTAAAAAAAACCTTACACCAAAAATAACAAACAATAATTATAACGACGACTTAGTTTCTTTTTCCTGTTTAATACGAATATTGAAACTAATTTTCAGGCATGCATGTTTGTTGGTATAGTACTTTTTTTAGAAACCAAAATACAGACATATATAAAACTACGAAATTGTATATTAGTTACTAGAAAGATTATATTTTTTTCTTGCTTTAAAACAACTTTTTGTACATAAAAACCCGTAATGTCTTCATTATTGACACAAACATGCATGCTGTATAGTTTTAAAAAATTTAGTCAAATAAAATACCTGATTAGAATACAAAGCAAGAAATAAAGGTTTTGTAACTTCATGTTATTCCATTAAAAACGTCTTATTTCGTTTCCTTATGCTACAATTAATATTTTTTATCGATCGATATTCCATAAATCACTAAAGAATCCATCGAAAATAAGCTAAAAGAGTTTAAATATTGGGAAAATTCGAAGAATTCGATAAGTATTTAGGAACCAATCGAAATGAAACGAAGAAATTCGCGAGAATAATCGGATAAATAAAACCAGTTCGAAATCGAAAGATTAATAAATTCTATGGTAGGTAGTTATTAAAAAATTCTTTTTTCTTTAAAAAAAGAAACATTGTAAGTAATCTGAAAAAATACTGAGAAAAAAACTAATATGCAATTTAAAAAATTTTGTTTTATTTAAGCATTTTAAAATAAAAAAGCATAAATATAAAAATAATACAAAGTGTATAATAACTTAGTTCGGCAGAGTCACTATGAAAGTTTGAGAGGACTCAATGGCTAGAAGTTCCTCGCCGTTGGCTCTAACCTCCGGAACGTCTTGAGGGAGGGGATAACCCTCGTTGTTGAGAGGGCATCCTTGGGGGTCTAGATAGCCCGAAGCTAACAAAATCTGGAAGATAAGTGCGCGGTTCAGAGATGCCGAATGGGCGGAGGACCAAGAAGGAGTCGTCCGTGAAGTGATGGAGTTGGAGGCTTGGTCTGTAAGGGCTGCTAAAGACCTGGGGACTGCTGTGCTCGAGGATTTTAGCATAATCTTGGAAAATATTTCAATGAGCGTTGTATCATCAATAGCTCGATAATGTTGAGCTGTAGCTATGGAGCGCCATCTGCCTAAGACTCGGATATGATCATCGCTCATACCTAATCTAAAGGCAGATGACACTCCTAAGCTTTTAGCAGATTTAGATGTAATTTTATGCCCTAAGTTACTATAAATTAAGTTTACATCCTTCATTAAGGTGGAAGCTGAAATGGCGTAACATCCATCTGCGACTAGGATTCTAAAAAAATATAATTACCAATAAAATTTTGTGAAAACTTAAAAAAGGAACAAAGAAATGTGTGAATTTATTATGCTTAAAAAACTCGCCTAGAAGATTTCGAAGTGGTACCATTCCCTGTACGCGGCAGCAGGTAGCTAGTATCCAAACAGGATGTATCTGATGAATATAACCGGAGCCTATTGTAATACAGGACCAGCAATGAATAAAGACAATACTCTGATCCGTTGAAGATCACGTAACTGGTGGAGCCCTCGAATCTAGAAAAATAATGTTTATGTTTATGTGTCAAAAACAATGATGTTCTAGATGAAATGCAGAGTTGAAGAATTTATAAAAATTTGGAATTTTGAAAAAAAGATTTCTCTGGAATTTTCTTTAACAATTTTTAAGGTAGAGGAAAGTAGGTAATAGCTAAGAAATCGTTTGTAATTATAATTTTTAAAATTTCAAACTAAGAAATTAAAAAACTTTGAAAGGAATTTGTTTTAAGATAATTTGAAATTATTTTGCAACCATAATGTAATTTCCAACTTAATAAAAAAGTAAGAAATAGGTAGAAAAGAATGTCGTATAATATTTGAAAAAATCTTGAATTAAAAAAAATTTTTAAAAATTTTGGGAAAAAGAAAAATTTAAAAAAGATTTTTCTTGTCAAAAATAAGTACCTAGGATCAGTTTTAGAAGATCTGAAGGTTATGGACATTGCTGGCGTGTCTCCTAGTGTGGTAACCGCTAGATCACAAGCTCTCAATCTCAACAGGTCAGATATGCGCGCACACAAGCTGTACTGAAGGTGCTGAGCCACGATTGCTCGGAGGGTCACAATTGGAATCTTAAGAAAACAAGGTTTCTATTAGAAAACAATATTAATGTGAAATGGAAAAATAAAAAAGTGTAGAAACTCCATATCTTAAAAATAGTTTGGTCCGAAAAACTAAATTGGAATTTCAAGAAATAAGATATCCATTAGAGATCAGTATTAATGCGAGACAAAAGAAAGAAGTGTAAAATTCCGTATATTAAATGTAGTTTGGTCCGAAAACTTTAAATAGCTAAGTAGTAAGTATTAATCAAGATTTATTCGAAAAAGAAGATTTATGATTCATATGAAAACGGATTACCTGATCTGGATTCTTTAGGAAAGGTGTCACGTGCTTATCAATGGCCAAGGTCAGGTATTTTATGGGCAGTTTAGGCGCTTTCTTGGTTAAAGGCTGTTCTGCAGAGGCTCTTCTCGTGATACCCTGATACATTCTTTCTATTTGGGGGGTCCAGGGGGATTTCATATCCAATGCACTGGCGAGAAAATCTATCGCGCCTGCCAAACCGACTACGGCGGATTTTTTAGCTGCGGAGTCCTCTAAGTATTCTATGTAGGCGGCTAAATCCTTTTTTGAAAAATTTAACAGAGTTTTATTTCTGTTTTCGCAAAAAATTTCAAAACGGCGTAAAGTACGATTGTGGAGTAGTTGCGTGGACTTAGTTCTTGAAGACGCTGTCAATTTTATATGACGTTTCCTTTTTTCTGTGAGGTTGTATTTCTCTAAAACTGAAGGAAAATAAAGAGGGCCTCTCTTTTCTAGAGGTCTATTGTCTTTAAAAGTTTGTAACGGAGCATTAAACTTATGATAATTTACAGCTGAATGTTTGAAAGATGTTCTCATTGTAAGATGCTGAAAAAATTTTGTACAATTCATTAAAAAACATATTGATTAAAATTTCGGTAAAGGAATTGCATAGTCTTTACCAGTGTGAATCAATAAGGCGAGAGTTTTAAACGTCTTATGACCGTTGAAAAAATTATTAGGTGTAGAAGCAATGTAATAAGGATCCCAGAGAAGAAAATTTTTGACAAAGGAATTAAAATAAGATCCTTTAACAATACAATTCCAAAAAGGGTATGTCGGCCATAAGGGCAAAACTACTACTGCTGTTATATCCTCATACAATTTTAATTTATTAAAAACACGAGAAAGGAGAGAAATTGGGGGGTGGATGTAGTAACATTCTGAACTAGTCAGGGAAACTGTGAAAAAATCAATATCAAAACAATTTAGTTGTGGAAAAGGGGAAATGAATTTCTCTACTTTACAATTTTTAGATGTTGCGAAACAGTCAATTGAAAATTTGATAGAAAAATAATTTTGAAGAAATTGAAAATCGTTAGAACTAATCCCAAATTCATTAGAGGATTTAAAAAGCTTAGAGCCTAAATCTGCTAAAGTGATGAGTGAGCTGTCTCGGGGCATCCATTTAGGTAAAATACGGATTGCGTATTGGAACTCTAGAATTTTTAATTGAATTAATAATTTTTGAATAACTAAATTACGGCTTCCAATACGCAAAAAAGAGTAAAGACACATACTATCCGTTATCCAAATAACCAACTGTCCTTTGAGGGTGGCAAAATAATTGCTATAATGTTCAAAAGCTTTAATAATACTTAAAAGTTCTCTATGGCCTGAAGATAATTCAGCCTCTTGTGGAGTAAATAAATAATCAGAAATAATCTTACAGTCTCCAGCTTTGAATGAAAAGGCTGAGTGGTCAGAAGCGTCTGACACAAAAATATTACAATGTTTGTTTAAGTCATTAGGATCAATGTTGTCAATTAAAAAAGATGTTTGATGGGGGGAAAAAACTTCTATTGTTTTAGATTCAGTACGAATGGGTTGTCCATTTAAAGAAACAAAATGTTCTTTACAGAGGGACAATTCTTGAAACATATCTGCATTGACAAACAAAGCTCCTTTCCAGCCATACTGTGAGGTGTAAACACCAAGAGCATGATTAGAGTTTCTAGCTACAACACGAATAAAATCTCCATGACTAAAATATGCATGACATAGTTTGCCTAAAAAAGAGGCTAACATTGTAACATCTACAGGGTCATTAGAATCAAAAGCAAGTAAAATTTTATCAAGAAGAAATAAAACTTTCTGAATTTTTACTGTGGGCAGGGAAATTATCATTTTACTACTATCAAGAATAAAACCTAAATATTGTATACGACGAACAGGTTCTAGTTGACATTTAGAAAGTTGAAAATGCCAACCTGCACATAGTAAAACTGATAGGACAAAGTGTGTACTAAGAAGACATTTAAAATAATTTAATTCGACAGTCAGGCCGTCATCAATATAGACACTCACGTCTATATTGTGACGGTGACAAAAATGTTTAACTGGACGTATCAAGGCATCAACTAAAAACACGGCTGAGGCAACCCCGAAGGGAAGCCTTAAATATTTGTAAAAAGAGTAGGAATTATCAGCATTTTTATAACAAAAACCAAAAAGTTCAGTAATGGCAGGATCTAGATGTACTTGATGGTACATACCTCGCAAATCCCAAGATGTAAAAAATACATCCTGAGAAATGCGAGGCAGCACTGTCTTAATGTCATTTAAAGAGACGTTCTCAGGCTGGAGAAGTAGATTAATGTGGCGGGATAAGTCGATGCACAATCTAAAAGCAGGAAATATTTCGAAAAATTTGAAAGGGGGGTAAATATGAAAAAATTTTGAAAAATGAATTCAAACAAAAAAATATTTTGAGGGTTAGTGAAAAGAATTGAAAAAGAAAGAATATTATATAAAAGGGATAGAAAAAAGAGGGGAATCAAAAAAAAAAAAATTGAGGAAGAATTTGGAATAATATTTATGTGTCGAAAAATTTTCCTGAGTTTAGTTGTGTTAGTTAAACTACATGTTCTACTAGCTACCGTAAGAGGTGAACAACAATAAGGCTGATGATCGATTTGAGCAATAATACCTTTGTCTAGCAAAGATTGAATTTCTTGACGAACAAATTCTGGATTGCGGACAGCGCTATTGTTGTTCTTCTCGAAATACGGTAACACAGGAGATGTAAAAACTTAAAAAAGATAGATTATGGAGAATAATTGTAAAAGAAAAAGTTTTGTTGAACAAAAAATAATATATAAGTAAATGTGGAAAGAATTATTCTCAATAATCTACCTGGTTGATATCCAAAAGTAAGGGTTTGCAAAACAAAAGATGGTGCATTAAGAATATTTTTATAAAAATCAATTGCTGTAAGTGAATGAATAGAATAAGCTGGAGAATAACTAGATAAAAAATCCGACTGGATGTCATATAAACGTTTATAATGTTCATAATCTTCTGTAAAACAAAAATTTTTTAGAGAAGCGATATGAAAATTTGGAATATCTGAGGTAGGTATCGGTAGGTTTAAATCTTGAATAGCGTAAAGAGGGGTAGAATTATTATTTAGGGTTGGCGGAAGGACAGTCGTCGACTTTATGTCCTTCGCCGTTACATCCGTGACAGCGAAGAGATCCTCGACCTCGTCCTCTGGATCCTCTGCCCCTAGGGTTTGAGCCTCCATTTGAGTTAAACCGGCCGTTAGAGAAGCCGCCACGTGCTCCTCTGCTATAGTCTCCTCGAAAGTCAGGTAAGGAATCCGAGATACGCTGCTGCTGGGTGGTGAGGTAGCGCCTGTTACCTGCTAGAGCCACCCGGTTGGCGTGGCCGATGTTTTTGGAAAAAGCCAGTTCGATGTACCCGATGGAGCTTTCAGCTATCTAGATAAAACGAAAATCTTGATAATTTTATAATAAAAATATGTTGATATCTAGCTCTATGAAAAGAAAGGTGTCGTAGGAATTATTCTTTTCTTTTACATGACAAATAATGAAACTTAAATGAAATGAAAAATAATGTAAATGTCACATAATATATTATAAAAATCCTTTCTGTGGTGCGGAAGCTAATAAAACTGGTGTTAATCAAGTATTTGCACGTCTTTTTTTTTTTTTTTAAAAAAAAAATTTTGAAAAAACTAAATAGGTTTCATAGACAAGAAACGGTTTCTATTGGTCGAATTTACACGTAAAATAAGAAAATTAAAAAATGGCATAGGTTTGATTATTATAAGACGAAAAAGAAGAAAAAATTTATGAATTTCTTGCCTTTATTGCTTGATAGCAGGCTTGCAACGACTGCTGTAGGTCATATAACAAATTCTTGGGGGCCTTCAACGCCACAAGACGCTTCGCAGCATCCTCAACATAATTCTTCGAACGGCAGGTGTCTCTTATGACGCATTTTAAAAATGTGAGAGAGACGTCATTCTTTTCATCCAAAGACTTAATAGAAAAAACTATTGTGAGATTTCCAAGAAAAGAATTTTAAAATGGAAAAAAGATAAATATGGATAAAGAAATAACAAAAAATTAATATTCTGAATAACAAAAATTCAAAAATGTTGAAAAAAGAAAAATTTTATAAGGAATTTAGAAAAAGAAAATGCCCTTAACCCAAAATAACTGCCCTTTTTTTGTTTAAATGGACTAAATAACCCCTACATATATTAAAAAATATATGCTTGATCAAAAGAATTTTTTAAAAAATGTTTTTCTTACGTTGAGATGTTCGAAGAGGCGTTCCCGCTCGGCATGTATGTCTGCTGACGTCATACCTATCCAAGCAGGTGGGTCTGACAGTATTTCAGCTGCTCGCCGGAGACGACGTCTAGCTTTCCGGCCGCCTACTAGTTGGCTGCTACTGTCAGAATCGGAAGAGTGCTTCTTGCTCTTCTTCTTTTTCTTCTTCTTTCCTAAGAAAGAATATATGAAGACATGATAATCCGAAGAATAACGTCAAATATTCAGTCGGTGTTCATAGAAACAAGAAATTTATATTTCAAATAATTGAACTAAAAATAAATTTCTGTGATAAATATCATAAAAAATTTAAAAAAGTTCATAAATGTGAGAAAGAAAGGATTTTGTCTATTTAAAAATTACCTTTTCTTTTCCTTTTAGGTTCATCTGATTCCGTAGAACTCGAAGATGAAGAGAAAGAACTGGAAGAAGAGGAACTACTAGAGTAGCGTTTCTTCTTTTTTGACTTCTTGCGTTTAGGGGAAAAATCGTCTAAAAAAAAAATAAAAAGATTTAAATAAAATAAGGCGGAAAAAGGTTTATAGCTGTAAAAAAGGAAAGAATAAAAAGGGGGGGGAAAAAATTTAAAGTTTAGAAAGGAAAAATTTTTGTAGGGGTAAAAAACTGCCAAGAAGACAAATTTTATATGAACTTCAATTTCTAAATCATTGAATCAAAATCATGATTACTAAGTATGAAATTTACCTGAAGACACTGAAGCATGTCTGACAGGCATCTTAACTTTCTCAGATTCAATGTGAGGAGCTGCAGACACTGATGGTCGCGCTGGAGCTGCAGACTCTTGAAGTCGCGCTGTCATTTTCGGCGGCTGATTAATTTGTGGCACAAAACCTATCCCCGGCAAATATGAGCCGGCTGGAGGGAGGTTATTTAACCCCAATGGATCTTTAGGATCCTGGGGAATAATCGTTTGTGCAACCGATGAAGGACCTGGAGCTACAACCGACGAGGGAGCTGAGGTATTTACTGGAGCCGAATAGGATCTAGACAAATTTGTGGTAGGAACCACTGTAGAAGATGCGGGGGGGGGGGAATTATCCTCATCTGAGGAATTGTGCGAATGTCCTGTAGGAACAGGCATTTTAGGTCTGAAGATGAAATTAAATTTAAAAGAAAATTTAACAAACAATATAAAAATAAAAAACATTCATGAAAAAAATCATGCAAAAAAATTTAAAAATAAGACATGCTGTAATTTAACAATCAGTATTTTTTAAGAAAAGGAAAATCTAAAGAGGAAGAAATTGAAATTAATTTAAGAAAATTAGTGTCTGAACATTAAATGAAGAAAAAATAAGAATTTTTTGGATAAGAAAGAAAAAGAAAAAATTTAGTAACTTAATTCAATCAAGGAGTGACAAGGTGTTGCGACATTCGGCTTCAAAATCTTTGAAGGACTGGCCAAAATTATCATAAACAGATTTGGCGGATAAAAAACTATCATCTAAATTATGATTAATTTGTTCTAATTGATCACGAAAACGAGATACACGATTAATCATTTCTCTGACTACTAAATGTCTATCAGTTTCACTTTGATAAGTGACATAATAATGCAGGTTTAAACCTAAAATCTGCTTATAGGTACGGAGATTGTGAGCATGGAATGTCTTAACATTCCTGAGTTTATAGTACTCGAATGGTGTCATGATCACAGAGGATTTAAAAAACGTTGATCTGAAAAAAATGTAGAGACATGAATAGTTAAATATGTCAAATTAGAATGACCGATATTAATATAAAAATACAGAAATTTTAGAAAAGTAAAAAAGTAAAAAATTTCCAATAATAAAATAAAGGGTTAGGGAGGGTGGGTGAAAACGTATTAAAAAAGCGATGTAAGAGAGAGTACTAGCTCTATCGGTGGAATGAAAACGAATGAGAATATAAAAAACGTTTTGATTTAAAGTAAGTTTTAGGAGATTTCAACTCGTGTGCCGGCAGGCTATAAAAACGTGTGACGCGCAATTTTCGAGAATGCTCCGTGATGTATTTCAGCAATCAATCAATAAAATAATATCAATATTCCTCTTAATTCAACAAAAAATGGCCATTTTGTAACTTCATGTTATTCCATTAAAAACGTCTTATTTCGTTTCCTTATGCTACAATTAATATTTTTTATCGATCGATATTCCATAAATCACTAAAGAATCCGTCGAAAATAAGCTAAAAGAGTTTAAATATTGGGAAAATTCGAAGAATTCGATAAGTATTTAGGAACCAATCTCCATTTACTATTGAAATTCTCCCGAATAATCCCAAATGCAAATAAAATCCCCAACTGAAAATAGTAAATGAAATAATACGTTGAAAAAAACATATATAATACACTAAAAAACTAAAACTTACTGTTGAAAACGTATTAAAAAAGCGATGTAAGAGAGAGTACTAGCTCTATCGGTGGAATGAAAACGAATGAGAATATAAAAAACGTTTTGATTTAAAGTAAGTTTTAGGAGATTTCAACTCGTGTGCCGGCAGGCTATAAAAACGTGTGACGCGCAATTTTCGAGAATGCTCCGTGATGTATTTCAGCAATCAATCAATAAAATAATATCAATATTCCTCTTAATTCAACAAAAAATGGCCATTATCAACTCCCTATGAGCTTTTTGTGTTAAATAGAATTATTAATAAGAATAAAAGAGTTTAAAAAAAAGTAAAATAACAAAATGTTAGGTGAATTGTTAATATTAAATCAATCAAAATATGTTTTACATTCTTATAATTAATTTCAATAAAACATATATATGCTCAAGAAAGGTTATTTATAATCATGAATTCTACCAGACTAAAATATAAAAGGGGAAATAGTTTATAAAGACGACACAAAATGATTTAAAAAATTACTTATTTTTTTCTTTTTTTTTAATCTTTAACAATTTTAATGTTTTTATTATGTAAATATATAAAGTATTATTCAAACTTAAAGGATTTAATCTTTTTCTTTGTAATTTATATGTCAAAACAGTGTAAAAATTAAGTTCTTAATTACGAATTTTCAAATCATTAGATTTTAATACAATTTATTATAGAAATAAAGAATAATTTCAACAACAAAAAATTGCTACAAAAAGGCTAACTGTATTATTAAACTGACTTAATTGTATAATAGCATTTATTTTGTTTATTTACCTTGAAAAATGAGTGTTTAAGTGCTGCATTGGTTAAAATCAAACCTAAAAGTGCTCTTTATTCAGTGACAGAGTGAAAAAAATATATACCTTGTTTTATAGTTTTTGATCTCTTTTTTTATATATTTTTATCTGATATGTATATCAAAATTTAAAAGTATCTATTTCATTAGATATTCATACTTTGCTAAAACGTCTTGGTTACTTTTTGCATTATATTTGCTCTAAAAAGGATTCTTTATCTGACTTTTACATTTAAAATGAAAGATTTTATGCCAATTTTTGTGTTGACTGTAGAAAAAAATAATTATTTTGTTTATATGCAATTTTCTATAATAAAATGTGAGAAATGCCTTTTTTCACATGTAGGGCGAAAAAAGTAACACTGAAAATATTTTTTAAGTCTTAAGCATGTCCTAAACTCAAAGATAATAAACTTTCATAAAAGATTTATTTCAGAATATGTCATTTAGGGCATAAAATTAATTTTGCAAATTATCATTGCAAATGTTTGCCAATAACTTTTAAAAATGATTTCTGCGGATTTTCTAATTTACATGGGTGTTTTCTACACATTTTCCCCTTTCTAAAATTACCTTCCTCATAAAGATTGGCTTCCGGAAAGTATTTACTTTTCGAAAATGATATGTGATATTTAACAATTCAAATAACATTTGTTATACAGTGCAATTATAAGCCACTCCGGAACCTAAAAATGTAGATTGTCAACTAATAAACTCACAATAACTTACCAAATATGAAATAAATAAGATAAATTAGAAGATCATTGATATACTTAAATAATAAAATAATCTTATAGATAACATTTATGGCCTAACCTAACCTAATCATAAAGAAAATGACTCTGGCTGCAGCACTCAGCACCCTGGCCTACCTAGCCGCAGCGCTTTAATGATTATAAAATCGAGACTCATACGTTTTACTTATAAAATGTCCACTCTGACGTTTGTCCCAAAAATCCTGCGTTTGTCCACTCTGACGTTTGTCCCACTCTGACGTTTGTCCCACTCTGACGTTTGGGACTCTTGCGTTTGTCCACTCTGATGTTTTTCCACTCTGACGTTTGGGACTCTTACGTTTGTCGTGGAAAACCACTTTGGGGACTTGTTGGTTGATTCAATAGGTTGAGTGTTTTAACGTTTTAACAACTATTTTTTAAAAACTACAAATGGAGTAATCTTGTGGATCATCATTAGGGATGTACATCAATTTATCATTCATGTCTTACCCCTTTAGATCCCTGGTTATTATACGCCGCCAAAGATAACAAAACTGTTAAAAGCCACGTCTATCTAAAATGAATCATGTCTTTTAACAAAAACTATTTTCAAGTAATTAGAATTATCCAAATGGCTTCAGAATGGTGACCTTATCTATCCAGGGAACTAAAGGGATAAGACAATGGCCTATAAATTTATGTACATCCCCAATGATGATTCACAATTTCACTTCTGCAGATTGAATTAGTATTTGTAATGTTTTGTCACTCAACTCAATGAACCAACCAATCAAAATTCACTAAAAGTCATCAAGATTGTTAAGCCAACTTTATTTGGGGACTAATGAAATAATCAGCTCAACGCCCTTTCTCTCCCTGCCTTATCTTTAACAAAGAATAAAAAATCAAGGAAAATTGAATCAAAAAGAAGAAATTGGATTGCTTTTTCAAAAAAATTGTAATTTGAAAATGAGAGAGGGGGATGAACCCTGGGGAGGGGAGGTGGAACTTGGGTGTGGGTATCTACCCTAACCTAAAGTAATAAAACAAACATAAATAATAAAAATTTTTTTTACTTCTTTTCATAATATAATAAAATTGTCTCTCGAATTCAACTCCTCCCTCCTCAAAGGCTCCTAGAGGCCTCTAGGGTCGTAGCCGATAGTAAGAAATATACAGAAATATATGGAGTAGCTTCACTCAAAGATAACTTTTTTTCCGGCGGGCCCTTTTAACCCATTAGTAAGTGGTAATGTGCTTCAGCTCAGGGAGGGAGAGGACATTGGGCTGTTTATTACACTGGTACCCAAAGTTTTAAAATATCGTGTTCTCATTCAATCACTTTCAAACTTTAGGGACTTTTATTGATTTTTAATTGGTTGGTTCAGTAAGTTGAACCAACCACTAATTGTAATCCATTGTCTTATCCCTTTAGATCTCTGGCTTCAACTTTATAAGATGTCTGCCAATCTTTGCAAAACAGCATCTTTAAAACCCATTTCTAATGTGGCTTTGAAACAAATTAATATCCGCTGGATTAAAACCGATTCTCGGATATATTAAAAAATTATGTATGGCATTGTATTACAGCAAGTTTTCACAAATATAAAAATAAATTAACACCAATTTTGTTAACCAGAGCCTTCATCACCTCAGGGCAAACAAAACTGGGTTTAATCATATATTTATTTTATTTTCATTATCAACTGTCTATAATACGATGGGATAAATGACTTTTCAATGATGTATGGGCACGCTGACTTAAAATGCAGTAGATGTGTTTAAATGTCGAAAAGCTTTTTGTTTCTCCCCGTAGATTTATGGCCTAAGTAATTGACAGCGACACTAAAAATCCCCTAAAAGTTTTGGTAACCAAATGTTTTTTTTAGCACTACCTTTGCAAATGTATACAAATAGATAAATTTTAGTTTTATAAAAACATTTCTTCAACATTATAAAAGCCAAATCTTTTGATTTGTTATTAATGATTGTCATAATTTTGTTAATTTTGTCTTTTATGTATAATGAAGGGATCTAAAGAAATAAGACAATGGCAGAAAAAATTGATTTACATCCCCAACATTGATACACTGAATTACCCATTCTTTGGATTATAAAGCATGGTTGAAATGTTTGGACACTCAACTTATTAAACCAACCTGTTCAAAATATTTTTTTATCATAAAACTTTGGGGACTAGTGTAATAAACAGCCCAATGTCCTCTCCCACCCTGTGTACAATGTCGTTCTTGATTTTTAAAGTCTTTAGTAAATTAAAATTCTTCTGATAAAGAGATCTTTTTTTCCTAAAAGCGTTTTCTTAAAACAGCTAATCGACATCTAATTATGTAAGGATATATAATTGTACATGGTCATTCAAGAGAAAGGAGTTTTTTTTTTAAGATTTATGAATCTAAAATGATAACAGTACAAAGGGGGTATATTATTTTGAAGATTAGTGTTTACAAATAGACGACATCTAGCATAAAATCACCTCGCAATAACAATTTCTTTATTCTTTCAAAGGGACTTTCGGCTGTGTTTATATTTCTAAAGCTATTAGCTGATTTCAAAGACCCAATTCCGTGTGGGCAGAGTTACATATAGTACATTCCTCCTCAATGCTTTTACTTTAATGAATAAACTCCTATATATATATTTATGCATTGAGCAAGCCGCCTTTGGCTAAATCTTTAATTAGGAATCTTTTGATTTTCGCCAAAACTTGTATCGATGGGGACCTTGTTTGCTGGTTATAGATAGATAGTTCAAATCAAATATCTGAACTAGTCTTTATATATTTTTGAAATTTAACTAGATAGAAGATATATAGATAGATTTTTAGATATTTAGATAAATACATACATACTAGCAGAGAGAGAGGGGACACTGGTCTGTTTATTACATTAGTCCCCACAGTTTTATGATAAAGTTTTCATATTCGTTTACTTAACAACTTTTGGGACTTTAATGAATTTTGATTGGTTTATTCATTAAGTTAAGTGATTAAAACCTTTCAATCAAAAAAGGAGTATTATTGTGTATCCCTTGCGATCTCTGCCGATTAGCCTTTATTTAACTGGAAATTATTAAAACTTCTATAATAAATAGTTTTAAATTTTGCCGCTAGGAGTCTCATATTAATGAAGTGAAACAAGATTTTATCACAAAAACTTAAGACAAATTGATTTTGCTAAATGATTTGTTTTGAAATGGATTATAAAACTGAATTATAAAAGCTTTTACTAATCTTTTTAGAAATTACAAAACGAGTACTATTTTATATATTTAAAAAACTTATTTATTGTCTGGACACGCTTTGTTTACCACCGGTATTCTTATTTTTTTACTAATTTACATAGCGCTGATTAAACATATCAGTGTATATAATTGAAGAGATATGAAATAAGAGGTAATGTTCCTGTACAGGGATAGGAAACAGCCTGATAAATTTATTTACATTCCCAATGATGGTACACAAAATAATAAATTTATAGTATAGATGTATAAAGAGCTTACTATTTGATTTCTGAAGGCAAAGACCCTAAAGCTCAGCAGACGAGAAATAATTTTGTTAAACTTTGCTTTCTAAATTCAGCTGTTTAATGCTTTCTTCTGCTTTTTGAAAAAGAAAGGGACAATTTTTGTGAAAAATTGTCATTTCTGTCTAAACTTATGTGAAGTATTTAAAACTGCCATTATCAATTTCTTACAACTAGGCTCCTGACTATGAAATTATATTGATAATCATCTTTTCCGATTTACACTACTGAATTGTTAAACCTAGTTATTTGTGATTAACAAGACATTTTTATTAATGATGTGAATGCTTTCTTGCAAATCATAATTATCAAGTTTTTAGTGACATCTAGCGACAAATATAGAACTAATATATTGCAGATGTTCCCAAATTTATTCTTTGCCTGAATTTACGTTGTTTTCAATTATTTTTCCATAAAGGGTTGAACTCTCCCTGAGGTGGTGGCAAATTAACTATGTCCTTTTTTTAAGTAATTGGGTTATTGTCAGTTTTATGAGATCAATAGATAATTTTCAAAATATTTTTCAACAAATGAACAGTATTTAAACAATGCAAAAACGAAATTAACTAGGTAAAATGCAGAAATCATTATAGCTAATACATAGACGTAAAGGGGTAAATGGGTGTTTATCCCTTTAGACTTTGAATCCTCTTATCTACACCTCTCAAGTTGTTTTTAGGTACGTTAGATTACTCCCCTTGAACGTATAGAACCCCTAATTTTACCCCAATACAAAGTAAACAGCTTGGGCGTCCTTGCGGTAATATTAGTTTACAATTTGCTCTTGGTTCTTTTGCCAGCACCCGGCTGTATTTACATTTTTGAAAGATTCAGCTGATTTCGAAGACCCAACCAAAAGTCGGTAGAAGGTCTTTGACAAGGGGTGGTTGTTACATATACTATTTATCGCTCTATATATATTACTTTAATCACAAAATTACCTCTTCTGTAAATTAATATTAGTGCTTTAAATGTTTGAACACTCAACATGTAAGCAAACCATTTAAAATACTTTGGAAAGTTCCCAAAGTTGTTGAGCTAACAAATATGAAAACATTATTTAAATTTGGGGTTAGTGTAATAAAGAGCACTATGACCCTGCCCAGTGCCTCCCTGGTTCTATCATATTAATGTTTAAAGTAACAGGATGTATGTATTTAATTAAGGACCTATATCGCTTATATTGCTGAACCGATATAGTTCTCCTTTACAGTGTAACTTCTCATAGGTCCTGGGCAGGTTTATAACTATATTGGGGGAGGGTAAAACCAACCTCCCAAAATAAATCGCCCTGGAAGAAAAATACTCCACACACATAATTTTTTATCTTTAAATGCTGCTTAAATGAAAATGGGGGTCGGTCGTCTCCCCTCCCCTTCAATTTTTTATCTTTTCTTTTAAAATAAAAATGTGAGGTGTAATTTGATCCCCCCCCCCCTTTGCCTCAAGTTTATATATTAAAGTATATTCTATTTCAAAAAGTAGCAAGATTGTTTTGTCTTCATATAGGACTGCCCCTCTCAACACACCCTTTGAAAATTAAGCCCCCTAGATGCTAGGGGCGCAGCCGCTAGTTACTTCTCTAAAATCTAAAATCTACTAAAAAATACAATAGCAATTGAAGAAGTTATATGTGGTTTAAATATAAAAATTAACAAGGCATATTTATCAGGAATCTAAAGGGATAAGATAAAAGCCCATAAATTGAATTTCAAATCCAATGATTTCATTCAAATCCATTTTGTATAGTAGAATTAGTGGTTGAATATTTTAGACACTCATCTTAATCAACCAATCAAAATTCAATAAAAGTCCCTAAAATTGATAAGCAAATTTATACATAAGAAAACGTTATTAAAAAACTTTGGTACTTGTTTTAAAGAACCCATTATCCCCTCCCTCCCTGCATTTTTATAAATTATACATATCACTTTGAATGACAGTTGAAAGAAAATCAAATCATTAAGTATTATTAAAATCTCTGAAAAGCAAAGGTTTTCTTTAAGTGGGTAAAGCTCTCAAAGAAATATCTTCTTTAAAGCTACCCTGTAAAGGAAAGCCATGTCGGTTTAGATCCGTCGGTACAGACATACAGACATCCTGTTACCTTCTTATAAGGATTAATAATGTTAAATATAAAAAAGAGAGTATATGTGATTTTCAAACAGTTTAAAATCACAAAACTTTTCTAAAACATAAGGACACTACAGTTATTTAACCCTTTCTCCCTCTAGTTTTTTACTATAATGGACGGACTTACCATATTATAGAAAAGCTTCGCTTTTAACAAATTCCTTCCCCCATCCTTGTGGCAAAAAGTAAACATGTTATATATAAAGATCATGGGAAGGGCAAAAGATATTGAGAGATTTCTTACCAGGGATCTAAAGGGATCAATTAATAAGACAATGGCCGTATTAATTGATATACATCCCCAGTGTTAACAAAATTATCCCTTCTGTTGATTACAATTTATGTTTGAAATATTTGGACACTCAACTTAATGAACCAACCAATCGAAATTAAGCGTTTTTAAACCAACAAATAAGATAAAAAAACTTTGGGTACTAGTATAATTTACAGTCCAATGTCCTTTTCCTCCCTCTCTTACATTTGTTTGAATCTCAAACACCCAAATTGATGTACATCTCTATTGATGATTCACAAAGTTACCCCATACTGAACAAACAAATCAACATTCAACAAAAGTCCCCCAAATTGTTAGGCCAATGAATAAGAAAATGTTATTATAAAACTTTGGGAACCAGTACAAATTAAAGCCCAATGTCCCCTCCCTCCCTTCACAAGACAGCTAGATAGATAGATAGACCTAATGATAATACTTAAAATTACACTTAATGAACAAACAAATCTAAATTTAATAAAAGTCCCTAAAGTTCTTAGGTCAATGAAAAAGAAAATGTTATTATAAAACTTTAGGAACCAGTACAAATTATAGCCCAACGTCCCCTCCCTCCCTGTACAAGACAGCTAGTTAGATAGATAGATATAGAGAAAGTAGCCATAATTTTTCCCATTGTTTTACTTTGGGAGTAAACCCTACAACAAAATTTGGGTTTAGGTCGGGCTACAGAAAAACATATGTCAAGACAAAAAATTTGAAATCTGAAAAAAAATGAGTATGCCTTATGGTTATCCTACTGCCTTATATTTAGTTTAGAATAGTTATATATTGAATCAAGACAACTTTCAACGGACTATAAAATAAAAAAATATCAGATTAAAACCAGTTTTGTTATCGATCAGAGGCCCAAAAAATAGATTTCAATAATCTTTATTAGAAGAGAAAACAGACAGACAAACAGACTGACAGACAAATATACAGACAAACAGACAGACAAACAGACAGACAAACAGACAGACAAACAGACAGACAAACAGACAGACAAACAGACAGACAAATAGACAGACAAACAGACGGACAAACAGACAGATAAAAAGACAGTCAAACAGACAGACAAACAGACAGACAAACAGACACACAAACAGACAGATAAAAAGACAGTCAAACAGATAGACAAACAGACAGACATATAGACAAACAGACAGACATATAGACAGACAAACATACAGACAAACAGACAGACAAACAGACAGACAAACAGACAGACAAACAGACAGACAAACAGACAGACAGACAAACATACTTACATTTTTTATAAATTTTAATTATTTTGTCTTTTTTTGTATCCCAATTTTTGTAAAAACTTGTTGTAAAAGAGTCATGCATTATTTGGGTTATTTAAAGGCTACTTTGACAGCTTAATAGGTATAAGATAGATAGATATATATGCATGGATAGGTAGATAGATATGGATATGTAGATGGATAGATAGATAGATATGTCTGTAAAGTCACGCATTATTTGGGTTATTTAAAGGCTACTTTGACAACATAATAGGTAGATAGATAGATATATATATACATGGATAGGTAGATAGATAGATATGGATATATAGATGGATAGATATATAGATAAAAATAAGATTAAAACAAAAGAGTCAAGCATTATTTGGGTAATTTAAAGCTACTTTGACAACTTAATAGGTAGGTAGATGAATAGATATGTAGATATGAAAAGGTAGTCGGATAGATAGATATATATGAATAGGTAGATGGATAGATAGATATATATGAATAGGTAGATGGATAGATAGATATGTATGAATAGGTAGATGGATAGATAGATATATATGAATAGGTAGATGGATAGATAGATAGATATGAATATGCAGATGGATAGATATGAATAGGTAGATAAATAAATAATATGAATAGGTAGATGGATAGATAGATAGATATGTCTGTAAAGAGTTAGATAGAGATAGCTAGATAATAGGAATAGGTAGATGGATAGATATGGTAGTAAAGATAGATAGATTGTTTTTTGTATGAAGATAGATAGATATACAGAAATAAGTTTTAACTAAAGCATATATATATATATTGCGTCAGAAATATAAACTCAGATAAGTCCTTACAAAAGAACAATAAACAATAAACTTGAGGCAGAGAGTTGCCTGGAATATACATCTATACTTATTTACCCTTTACCAGGGATCTTAAGGGATAAGACAATGGCAGATACATTGGTATACATCCTCACTGATGATACGCTAAGTTATCCTTATATCCTTATCCTGTATACATACCTCATGGTTAAAATGATGTTTGTACACTCAATTGAACAACTAAACAAAACCCAAAAAGTCCCCAAAGTTGTTGAGCCAACGAATAAGAAAACCTTAATCTAAACGTTTGGGGACCAGTGTAATAGACAGGACAATGTCCCCTCCCTCCTTGCATCTATGCATAGATTTACTTTTGAGGTGTCTACCCTAAATTTTACTTTTTTTTCTTGAAGGGTTCAATTTTAGTTATTTTACGTGTAACAATGGTCTTATATTCTGCAAAATAGAATTATTAGACTACAGAAAGGCAGAAATCTTAAGGGATAAGACAATGGACGATAAATTGATATACATTAGGGTGGGTTCATATCGGAATTAGACAAAGCGGGGATATGCAACAGATAAAATTAACCTTAAAAACATTTCTGACCAAAAAAGAATTTTAAATAATTGAGTTTTACCCAGGTTGTTCCTAGTATAGGTAGAATTTTTTTTTGTATTATAAGAATTATACAAAACATACAAAGTACTATTGTTTATTTTTTTTTTAAATTTTGTACAGTAAATTTTTTTTGGCAAAGTCCCCTCGTACATGTTGTATCAATTTTGTATACAATAGTACTTTTGTGTTTTTTTTTATTTATTAGTATATTTTTTTTTTGTATATGTTGTACACTTTTTTTTTATTTTTGTACTAATACCATTTTCCTGATTGTATATCTTGTATTATTATTTTGTACAATAGTATTAATTTCAAAAATTTGGCAGAGTCCAAACATTTTTTACTTTACTGAATATTTCAATATGTCTCGAAAGTAACAAAAATAATTAGAGTATAATTTGTGGATTTAAAAGAGTTTTTTTTGTTTCATGCTTATTGTATTTCTTTTTATATACAATAGTACAAAGTTTAGGAAATTTGGTTAAGTCCAAATTTTAGAACTTTGCCTAAAAATGAACATAGTATTAATAGTACACTTTTTTTGTGTGATAGTATTCATTTCAAATTTTTGGACTTTGCTTAAAAATGAACATAGCGTTTATTGTATAATTTTTTTGTATAATAGTATTCATTTTAAAAATTTTTTAAAGTTCCAATTTTGTAGACTCTAACAAAATCTTAAGAATGTATACAATCGAACAATAAAAAATATACCATAACATAAATTTAGATGAGTTCCAAAACTGAGGACGTAGGAAATATTTTGAAAAACATTTTTTGAATATCAAAAAGAAATTTTAGAATTTGACAAAAAAATTGTCTAATTCTACAATTTTGATTTTATTTATAAGTACAAAATTTTTTTTTAAGTAAAAAATTTTGGGACCTTATATGTTACTTAATGAAAAAAAACATAAAAGTACTATTGTAGACAAAAATGATACAACATGTACAAGAAAAAAATAAGGGACTGTACAAAATTACAAAAAAATAATACAATAGTACTTTTGTATAATTTTCATAATACAAAAATAATTCTACCTGATATAGTTCAAATTTTTTAATGACTCATACTAATTTTCTAACCTTCAGAATCATGGCCGAAAAATGGTTTTAGTATATAATATATGTCTCTCGTACTAACAAAATTTCTCGTACCCTCGTAAGAATTCTTGCATAACGATGGTATACTATCGTAGATCCCACAAATTTTCTATACTATAGTATAACAAAATTGATACAATTTTAGAGTAAGGCCATGTATACTATTGTAAACAAAAATGTATACTAAAAAAAGGATCCACGTATACAAAGGACCACCTGGGTAAAACACGACCACTTAAAAATATAATTCATTACTTATTAGTATGCAAAGGCGACATTCAAAATTTTTTTGAATCAGAACGAAATGAAATGAAATGAAATGAAATGAAATGAAATGAAATGAAATATTTATTTTATGACACATAGTAAAATAGGCATACATATATACATGACATAAATAATCACAAACAAGCAGTAAAATTGATCATGATTAATTAATTACAGTATAATAACAAGGTTAATAATATCCACATAAGACAAAAAAAGTTAATATACGTGTCAAAGGACTAAATAATCTCTCTCGAGGTGATATTAGATAGCCTTTGCAAATATCATAGAAAAATAAGCTAAAAGGTAGTGTGAATCTTTTTATTAAAACGAGAAAGTAAACATTTTATAAGGGTATATTACAGGGATATGAATAGAGAAAGGATTTGCAGACGGAAATGGTAGGATGATTGTGTGAGTGTGTGTGAGTTCATATTAATGTTTAAAATACTTATAATTAAGTAAAGAATGGAGAATTGATTAATCTAAGGCTTGTAAAACAGACAACATAGAGGTTTTACATTCTTAGGTGGCAAGAACGACAAAGTAGTCTATTACATGTTATATCTATTCTTGAGAGAATACATTTTTTAAGCTGCTTCTTAAATTGATTTAGGTTTAAGGCACTTTTTATATTGTCACGGTCATTAAAACTATTCCATGTATTAGGTAGAGAACAAAGAGGAAGCCTCTCTACTAAGTTGATTCTGGAAAAAGGAACAGTGAGATTATTATTGTTCCTCAAATTATAGTTACCATTTAATTCCCCCCTTCTTGGCCACATATTATTAAAAGACCTGGGCAACAAGTTATTTATGTACTCATAAATAAATTTTAATTTAAAATAAAGTGATAAAGATTCAAAGGGTAAAATATTGAGCTCTTTAAATAAAGGTCGAGAATGACTATAATAAGTTGCTTGCTTAATACATCTTACAGCCATTTTTTGTTTTGTTATGATACCAGTAAGATTTGAATGTGATGAACACGAATAAATAAGGATTCCATAAACCAAATGACAATGAAAAATAGAGAAATACAAAGCCTTGAGGGCTTTTTCAGTAAGTAGACTTTGGCATTTTCGTAGACAAAATAATGATTTAGAGAGTTTTTTGTTCAACTCATTTATATGAACTTTGAAATTCAAGGCTGGGTCCAGAAAAATACCTAAAAATTTTATAGCTGGAATATCACTTTCATGGTTGACAAAGTCAATTCTATGTCTAAGTAAAGGGTTAGGGTAAAGGGTATTTGGTTCATTATCATCAAAATAGAGATTGATTTCATTCCAAGGAATAAGAGAGGGGGTAGGATAAAATATAGTGAATTTTGTTTTGTTGGGATGTAATGACATTTGATTAGCCCTAAACCACTGGGAAATATTTTTGAGTTCTGCATTAACAAATTCAACAAGCTCATTCAGGTTTTTACCAGATGCTAATATAGTGGTGTCATCACAGAAGAGAAGGACTTTTAAAAGTGTCGTTTTAGGCAAGTCATTAAAAAATATAAGAAACAAAATAGGACCTAATATGCTACCTTGGGGCACTCCACTATCTATCTCTAATGGATCAGAATCAAAAAGGCCAAATTTAACAAATTGATTTCTACCTGTTAAATATGATTCAAACCAATTGAGCATATTGCCATGGATGCCAAATTTACGTAACTTCATTAGAAGAGTATTTTTGGGAACACAGTCAAAGGCTTTACGAATGTCACAAAAGATTCCAATTGTATACTCCTTGTTATTCATAGCTTTACTAACGTGATTAAGTAGGTGAATCATGGGATGAAATGTTGAGTTATTTGGCTGGAATCCAAATTGTAGTTCATCAATAAGATTATTTTCAGAAAGATATGCTTGCAAGTTAATAGCAATAAACTTTTCTAGAATTTTTGAAAATATAAGAAGTAGAGAAATTGGCCTGTAATCATTAAGATTGAAAGGGTCTCCGCCCTTTTTGAAGACAGCAGTTACTTTTGCAATTTTAAATTGGTCAGGTACCGAACCAAGTTCAATTGATTTATTGAAAATATGGCATAAAGGATCTAAAATATAATGGACGACTTTTTTTAATAAGAATGATGAGATTCCAAGGTTGTCACAAGATTTTTTTATCTCAAAGTTATTAACAAAAGGTGTGATTGGGGGAATATTAAAAAGATTGCCAGATTCTTCAAGATAAGAATCAGGTGGTCTGTCAGTAGGTGGTATAGTCTGTCGAATATTAAGAGCAATACTAGAGAAATGCCTATTAAATGCCTGTCCTATGTTCTTTTCACCAAGAATGTCATTACCTTCAACAATAATTTTATCAGTTGTAAATTTTCTTTTTGAGTTCAAACCAGCTGCATCTTTAATAATTTGCCAACTCTTTTTAAGATTGTTTTGGTTGGAGACAAGAAGATTACTGTAATATAACTTTTTTGCAGTTTTTAAAACTTTGTTATAAATATTTTTATATTTAGTATACAATTCCTTATTCTCAGTTGTTGGAACTTTTGCTAATCTAGATTGTAATTCAAATTTCTTATTCCTAGACCTTAATATACCGTTGGTCATCCATTTTTGAATGAAGTGGTAATTTTTATTAAATCTGATTTCTTTAACAGGAAAGTTTTTCTCAAAAGAAGATTGAAATAAGTTTTGGAAAATAGCATAGCTTTCTGTAGGGTTATTTTTTTCAAAGACTTCATTAAAAGACAAATTACTTAAGTCATCTTTAAAGCTTTCAATATTATTGTCAGAAAAGACTCTGGTGGAAATTACTTTTGGGCTTGGCTTGTGTTTATTAGTGCTAATAAAATGAAAAGTTGAAAAGTGATCACTCAAATAGGTGGTTATTATTCCGGCAACCATTTGATCCTTAATATCATTTGTCCATATGTGGTCAATAAGTGTAGCTGTATTATTATGGGCTGACACTCTAGTAGGATTAGAGATCAGCTGCAGGAAGCCAGCGCTGAAGAGCATGCTGACGAAATCAGCTGTATAGTTATGTACATTGTAAGATAATAAATCTAGATTAAAATCTCCACAGAGAATAGCTTTACATTTTCTCTCATTAATAGAATCTAAAATACCTTGAAAATGTTCCAAAAAAAGCTCAATTTGCATATTAGGTGTGAGATTGTTTACACCAGTGCTAGGAGATCTGTAAAAATTACCAATAACAAGTTTTTTCTTGTTGTTAAATTCTAATTCAATAAATAAGCTTTCAATAATTTTTTCATGAAAAATGGAGTACTCATTTAGAACAGAGAAATTTAAAGATTTGTTAATATAATATGCTACCCCTCCACCAACGAAAGTTGATCTTGTTTTAAATACAATCGGATGATACAAAGATATTTCAAAAATGGATGGAATGACAATGGAGTAACATTCTTGTATACAAATGATGTCAAAAATAACCCCTTTTTCTTTCCAAAAATAAATTAAATCAGAAAGGCTAGAAAATTTAGCATTTATGGATTGTAAATTTATACTTAAAATAGAAATGTTTTAGAGTTATTAAATTTTTCACAAAATTGATCAGGAGAATAATATGAACTATTTAAATCAATTTCTTTATAAATATCAAAATCTTCGTTGTCATCATATAACAATCTATGAAAATTGTTGTTACTTAAATTGTCTGTTCCAAGCCTATGGAATGTTTCATTCATTTATATTAGATCTAATAGTAGGAGAGAATAATAATCCCACACACACACATACGTGGTAAAGTATACAGGTAAAATGAAGGGGGAAAGAGTAATCAAAAAGGGAAAAGGGGCGGGAGAAGGAGGGAGGAAGGAAATAGTATATACATGTGAGAAAAAAAAGGGTTGAATTTATCATTTACGGCTAAGAAATTATAGAAGTTTAGGGTGTCCGACAATTTTTTAAAACAAGTGATAAGGTTAAGTTATTAAATCAGATTTACTTTAATTGAAGAATGTAGAGGAATTAAATTGTTTCATGAATAAAAAAGTAAAATTAAAAATTACATGAGGTAGATTTTAAGATTAAAATGAAATTAATTCTTTCTATGAATCAGCATTAAAACGAGAACGAGCAAGATCATTATCATTTGGCAATAAACCTGTAGTTTTCACAACTTCACCTTTAGGAGCTCCATTAATCACATCTTGCCAGCCCTGATTTTCATTTAGAGAATTGATGCTGGCAGCTCCAGGACCATCTGAAGACTTCTGACTCCCATGGGCTCCACGAACTTTCATAGCAGGCTGACCACCACGTCCAGCAGGCTGCCCCCCACGTCCAGCAGGCTGCCCCCCACGTCCAACAGGCTGCCCCCCACGTCCACCAGGCTGCCCCCCACGTCCACCAATCTGACTGCCACGCCCTCCAGATTCTCTACCTTCTCTGCCTGGACCTTTTGATCTCAATTGGCGATTGTTAGAGGGAAGATCTGCTCGGCTTTTTCTACTAGCTGCTGGATCATGAAGTGCAGCTACAGCATTATCAACAACAGCTGATGGCTCAATCCTTATATCATCTACAAAAAATACCTCAGAGTGCTCAGCTTCAGTAGTGCCATCTCTAGAGGCTGCCTGTCCTTTGCTATCAGCCAGGGAGAACCTAATGTTACCATCAAAAGCCCAAGCAGCCTTGACTCTAGCGTCTTCTTTCAAAGCTAAGAGATACTTGTGATTTCTAGCAGTTAGGTCAGGATAGGCAGAGTAATATTTTACCCCCATAGTGGCCTCAGCAGCAGTTGGATTCGGCATATATTGCCTCTTATATCTAAGGAAAAGATTTCTCATATACCTGGAAACAAATCTTATAATTATGGTTCTAGGTTGATTATTCTGTTTCCTACCAACAAAGTGACCATTTGAGAGAAGGTCAAAGCATTTGGGAACACAGTCAAGCTTTTCAGGACCCCATTTAGTGTTCACATCAAGGACTTCAGGCTTAGGGGTAAGCTTTCTCAACACAGGTTCTATGACAGCATTATAAGCTGTTGTCATACAAGCTTCATCAGCTCCAACTTTTTTGACTAGATCAGAAGGCACAGATAGCCCATGTATCCTGACTGCCCAATTTCTTGCATACTGTTCGTTGCTATTGCAATATAGCTCTAGCTTAGAAACATTAGGTGGAGCTTTTTTTTCACCATCTTTAGCTTGGCATATAAGTTCAATGAGTTTTTCTGCTGTCACATTATGCTCAGTGAGAATCTTTGATAAATTCTCAATATTTTTATCACTTTGAATTTCACTGTTATTAGTCGCCATTTTAAAAATAGAAAATTGTTGGACACCCTAACACCAATAATTTCTATTTATAAGTCATACAGGATATGTAGAAATATACGTCCGGTCAGTTCAGCGGTCAACTATCAACTATCAACTATCAACTATCAACTATGGCTTCATGGTGCTCCCTGGAAAGGCCTTGAGGAGCTGAATCACGAACTTTTGTCCGTTTCAAAATATCTCGTTCCTAGCCTTAGAAATCACTAAAAAACCAAAAATTTTTAAGGTTTATTGAGAATTGTCCAATTTGTAGAGGTTTTTTAGATTTCTCAGGCTAGGAACGAGATTTTTTGAAACGGACAAAAGTTCCTGACTCAGCTCCTCAAGGCATTTCCAGGGAGCACCATGAAGCCATAGTTCTGATTCAATAAATTTTTGACTCCCATTTACAAATAGCTATACAATTGAATGTCTGGTCGTCAGCAGTTTTAAGACTTATGATAAATTTTAAATCACCCAGAAGTGTATTATATCCATATAAATTAAGTGCAGATCCCCACTTTGGCCTCAGAAAAAAAATGTCCAAAATCGACCCATTCTAATATACATCCCTATGATAATGTACAAAATTACTCTACCTGTAGATTACAATTAGTTGTTGAAACGTTTGGACACTTGAACCCAATGAACAAACCAATCAAAAGTCCCCAAAGTAGTTAAGCTAAATAATAGGAAAACGTTATTATAAAACTTTGGGGACTTGTGTAATGAACAGGTCATAAAAAAATCTTTTTTTGAAGTACACAAAGAAAATAAAGCCATTGGTCCTTCAAAAGTTCCAATATTGTGTCAGGCTAGCCAGGAAGAATACTCTGTCTAGTTACTAGTTACTTTATCTTCTTTTGTTTTGAGACCTTTAAGGGGCCTCTAGGATCATGAATTTATAAGTCTGATTCGTAATAATATCAGCAGTAATAGTTATTTCTTGTATCGTATTATAAACGGCTTTCCGCGGATATAGAATGTACAATTATAAGATTAAAACTAGTTTTTTTAGCCCCGAGGTGCCGGAGGCACCGGCTAAAAAAACTGGTTTTAATCTTATAATTGTACATTTCTATATTCGTAGAAAACTGGATATAATACGATGCTAGACATAGTTTTTTCGTTTGGATGAGAACCGGTTCCTATCCACCGGATTCGAATGAATACGAGAATAGTTATTTCTCGTATCGTATTATAAACGGCTTACCGCGGATATAGAATGTACAATTATAAGATTAAAACTAGTTTTTTTAGCCCCGAGGTGCCGGAGGCACCGGCTAAAAAAACTGGTTTTAATCTTATAATTGTACATTTTTATATTCGTAGAAAGCTGGATATAATACGATGCTAGACATAGTTTTTTCGTATGGATGAGAACCGGTTCCTATCCACCGGATTCGAATCAATACGAGAAATTAATTTACTGCATCCAAATAACAATAAAAATTTAACATGAAGAATAGTTTATATTAGCAACTTTTTGGTGATTATAATGGTTTGTTTTTATTTTTAACTTTTATCATTATAATATAATACATTAATGTAAACACCTTTAAAAATAATATCAAATATTTTAAAGAAAAAATGATTTTTTTTTTCTTTACATGAAGATATTATTAATGTAATAATGCAAAAAATAAAACTATGTAAAATAGAAAATCGTGTAGTGGATATTTTTTATTTGTTTGTTGCGAATTTTTTGGAGATATATTAGAATCGCATCACCTCTCCCTATTAAAAATGTTACCCCTGATTTTAGAAGGAGGGTAAAAAAATGCTTCTAATTGTACATTTTATAACCGCGGAAAGCTGCTTACACTAAAAATGCTTGAAATACTTAGTTTATAACCCACCACCCTCTCAAGAAAAAAATCACAATTTTATTTTCGTAGAGACATGACTGAATACACCATATATAGACATTCGACTAATTAAATAAAAATGGGTTTCAAAATTCAATTCCCACCTCATCAAGAGACCTCAAGGTAGGTAGGCACTAGCTTCTAAGAGACTGGTGTTAATATCAGCAGCAAATTTATTCACTGCATACAGTAAATTAAAAAGCGTATAAAATAGTACTATATTGGTACATGTCTTTTTTGTTGTTACCATGGTTTGTTTTCATTTTATTATTTACTCCTTATAATTTATTAAATTTAAAAGCACAAAAATAATGTAAACACCTTTAAAAATATAATTAAACATCTTCAAGAAAATATATTTTTTTTTTATTAAAACATGAAGATATTCTTATTGTAATAACTTTAGTATTGAGACATCTAGCGGCCAAAAAATAAACTATATATAATAGAAAATTGTGTTGTTGATATCTTTTATTTGTTTTGTTGCAAATTTTATTGAAATATAATAGAATCCTCTCTCCCTACCTCATAAAAAACGTACCCTAGAGTTTTCGGGGGGGGGGGGGGGTGTTTAACCCCCCTCTGTCTTTAAAAAATTTAAATTTCGAACATTTTGTTGGTGTTACGTTCAGAGTCCTTAGTTTATACAGTTAAGGAAATCATCTTGTCCTTTCAAGACATAAATAAACATACCCTGAAAAGAATTACCGATTCAGACCAGCCGTTTCCGAGATCTTTTGCTACAGACAAAAACAAATTACCACTTTATGAAATAGGATTGTGTATAAGGGATAAATAATCACGAAACTTTGCAATGAATTTAATATAATTCGTATAAAAAAATAATCATTTAAAACTGTATATTACGTGGGAAAGTATCAGGGATCTAAAGGGATAAGACAATGGCCAATAATTTGATGTACATCCTCAGTATATTACAACTATTGGTTGAATCGTTTGGACACCCATTTTAATGAAGCAACCCATCAAAATTCAATAAAAGTGCCAACGTTATTATAAAACTTTGGGGACTAATGCGATAAGCAGCCCATTGTCCCCTCTCTCTCTCTGGCATAGATAATCATCTTATTTAGAGAAGTGCGACCTCACTTCCACTTAAATTCTTTTTTTAGGGGGTTGCTAGGGGCGATTACTCTCCCCAAAAATATTTATAAACCTCCTCGAGACCTAAGAAAGCCTACTTTGTAAAGGAAATCCCGGTACAGCGATTAGCGAGATCCTTCTTTACAAATACACACAAACAGATAGACATCCTATTACTTTAACATGATGATTAGTCAAACCAATTCAGCCATACTCCGACATGCTATGTCCAATTGGTAGTAGATATTGCTCCACGACCTTCATAAATATAACACAATATTGTTGATAAATATTATCTTAATTTCGTAGGACAAATTTAAGGAATCTATTGGTAATTTGGACTTTTTAAAAATGACCAGCAATAAAAGATGCCCATATGGCATTAATTATCAAATTTTAGGATCTACTGCAGTTCATGGTAAAATATTGCTGGTAACGAATGCTTCCTGGTTCCTGGCAATATTACTAAACTCCTGGATCCAGCAGCACGCATATTCCCCTAAATCCTAGGTTCCTGTTAGCTGGCAATCTGTAAATTTTCCAGGTTACCAGCAATGAGAGAAGATTACTGGCTTACAGGAGTTTTTACCCCATACCCCTTATCACATTTTCTTAGGGGGTAAACAGCAATGATTAATAAGGGACAGATGCTTCAATTAATTTATTAATAAAGGTGGGGGAAGGATATAGGAGAGTTGGATCTTGGATAAATTTAACTGTTTTTATCTTCATATCCAATTTCGCGCCAAAATTTGGGCGCGCTTTTTTATTTTTTTAATATATTGAAAAGTGGAAAAGTGGGGGAGATAAATTCGTAATTTTCATCGTATTAATAAATTAATTTTTTTCTAAGTGAGGCTCTGAAATCAAACAGAAAAACCAACGAACTTGAATGCGTATAGAATGCCAAAACTTAATACTAACCCCTATAACCTAAACTAACCTAATTATAAAAAAAAGTGCCGCGTCCCGGGAGGGGGGATCAATATTGAAAAAAAAATTCTATGAGGATAATGCCAACAATTCTAGCCTAAATCAACAAAAAGAGTGTCGTAACTATGACGTACAGACCATGAAACCATGTAAGTAATTAGATTATGGCGGGAAATTTTTATTTCAAATTATTCTATTCCCTCCCATTTTTAGACTTTCAAATTTAAATCAATAAACCTTTACACACATATGATTAAATTCACACCAAAATTTTGTAGCGCGAGTTTTAAATTTAATTAACGCCATCCCCTCCTCATTAAGGCTGTATAAACTTTACGGAAAAGTTTTACACTTTCGCGCCAAAATTTGAATGGCATTTTTATTTCGTCTTATAAAATACGGGGTTTTAATTGGTGGGTATTCGAGTTAAGATAAGGTAACCTCTTGAAAAAAAAGCTAATTGGTTACCCATTTTTAAATTTAAATCTCTGATACTTTTGGCGGGTGTTTTCAACTCAAATTATCTTCCCTCCTTTTTATGCTTTGTCAACTCAAGCAAGCAAGGTTGACAATATAGCAATATTTGTATGTTTCTCAATTAAGATCTCACTAACCACTGATTCGATTGAGTTCTTTATTTTAGAGAAGCTTCACAAAGTCCCATGATGTTTTTAGGCTATTTTCTGCCCCCTTTCTATCAATTTGAAACGGAGCCTCATGATCTACAATATAAAGTAGCGAAGAATTTTAATTTTAATCTTATCAACCTCTAATTGTGGGGTAAATGTAATAATAGGGTATTGGGAATTAAAAAGGGAAATATTGCTCTTTAACAGGAATATTTCAAACATGGCAGTGGCCAGGATTATGCATAAATTGCCAGCAACCAGGAAGTTAAACATTGGTGGCTCCAGAAATGTTTCTTGTTATGCTAGATCCAGGAATTCTCTAATATTGCCAGGAAACAGGAAGCATTCGTTACCAGCAATATTTTACCATGAACTGCAGTAGATCCAAATTTTATTATTTAGTTTACTAATACTAATTTATTTTACTTTTAAACAAAATTATATGAAACACATAATGCATTTAATTTGTTAAAATGTAAAATTTATAGGACACCTAGCGGCAAAATATTAAACTACATATAATATAAATTTAGCAGTTGTTTTCTCTTTAGGACATAAAAACTTGATTTTTTAACGTCGATTACTTGATTTTCACTAAGTTTATTCTTTTGGAGGGTGAAATACACCCCCCCCCCCAAAAAAAAAAAAAATTATAGCCCCCCCCCACAAACAAATATTTTGATACTAAAGTTTCATGTGAATCCTTACAAAAAAAAAAGTAACAGGATCTATGTCAGTTTGTTTCTGTGTACCAAAGGATCTTGCTAACTGCTGAACCGATATGGTTCTCCTTTACAATGTACCTTGTCATTGGTCCTTTTCTGTTTTATAACTATTTTCTTGGGAGGGTACTACAACCCTCCCAAGAAAAATCACTCATACAATATTTTCTTTCCTTTTTAATAAAAACAGGTTGTCAAATTCAATCCTTAAGTGCCCCTAGAGGCTTACCTGCTATTTAGATAAAAAATCATGTTTCACTATGATCTCAATAACCAAAGAGCTGATTGAGTTCTCCATTTCAATATCCTTCTTACTAAACTGTCCCTCCCTCCCTCTAAGTAAAACCCTGAGCACGCTACTTAATTGGACGGCGTTGGTAATATAAAGTTCAACTATTTTATGTACTAATAATGTGTCCATCTTTGGACCTCCAGTGTGTACTTTTTGGGGGAAAGGGGTCTGCGCAAATGTTTATATCAAGTGTACATTTGCAAATAGAAAGAATTTACATAGTTCTGTCTGACAAGCACCTCCGACTGAGATAACTGTGATGGTAGGAAACATTCTACCACCTTCAGAAAATACTTAAGAGTAGTCTGTAGATTTATAAGTACCTATGTATATTATAAGTTACCTTTTTAAAAAATGATGGCCGTTTGTACTTTTAAAAAAACGTCCAGCAAATAAAGATGCCCAAACAGCATCATTTATCAATATTCTGTCAATTAGATTACCAATACTATTTTTTTTATTTTTTTTACATCAATCTATGAGAAGCATAATGCATTTATTGAGTTTTCTTAATAAAAAAGATACACCTAGCGGCAAAATTTTAAACTACATATAATAGAAATTTGACATTTTGTTTTGTTTTTTGACCAGAAAACTGTGATTTTATTAATGTGGATTACTTTTTCTTTTTGGTATTAACATTCTTAAATTATAGCCCCCCCCCCCCAAAAAAAAAAAAAAAAATGTTTTGATATTAAAGTTAAATGTGTAACCATTATATAAAGTAGTAAGTGTTTTTTGTCTGTAGCGAGGGATCTCGCTAACCGATATGGTTCTCCTTCACAGTAAAGCTTCTTATAGGCACAGGGATGGTTTTTAACTATTAATTATAAAGGCAATGTTAATAATTTAAAATGTATACTCAATTTATCGGCCATTGTCTTATCCCTTTAGATCTCGGAATTTTACTACTATAATTTATTATCATTTAATGTTAATAAAAAAAGATGTAACAAAATAACCCTTGCTAAAGGCAAAGCTTTTCGATAATTAGGGTCTGTATGTCCATTTGTCTGTAAGTAACGGGATGCTCGAATCCGTTAATTTTGGCATGTTAGAATTATCATATTGAATTCAAACTTTAAATGATTATTCCTGTAATAGTTATGAAAGATTTAAAAGAAAACTCAATAATCATTACCTGAAAGTTCGGGCAGCGCTCCTCCAGGGGCGATTCGTGGTTTTTCTCCTATTTCTAGCCTTTTTGGGGGCCTCTAACCTAACCTAACCTAAATTAACCTATAAAAAGCTACTGTGAAAATACGACAAATCGCCCCTTAAGGAGCGTTGCCACGAAGGGGACTATTCCCGAAAGTTAATGTCCATTTAGAGACTTTTTTAGCTTTTTAAGTACACATACATATATTACAAGCTTTTCATTATACATTGCTCACTTATTTTGCAATAAATCTACAGTCCTTTCTTCTCCCAAACTACCCGGGGAGAAACTCGGGGATCTTAAGGGATAAGACAAAGGATGATTAATGGTTATTCATTCCCAATGTGAAACATTCTAAGGTAAATGAATAAGATAAAGTGGTTATATAACTTTGGGTACTAATCTCCCAGTCCTCACAACCTGGCAAAACTGAAGGAGGAAGATTTATTTATTCTATCTTTATATTTATCAATCTATCTATAAATATATATATAAGAGGTTAACTCACAAACAAAATATGAATTTTACATATTTATTCAGACATTACAAATTGTTTCGTGCATGTTTGCACTCTTCAGATGTCAATGTAAAACTAAAGTTGAAAATAAATTTAATTTAAAGGATTTTTACTAATATTGTAGAAGATTTTTTGAACATAATATTTAAAAAAAATATTCATATACAGCAGTACCAGAAGTTCCGTCGAGGCAGGGTAGGAGATGTTTCTTTCTTGAAATTCTTCTTCTTGATTTTGTAAGCCATGTAAGGACCAGTTTTACCAGGTGCTGCATGAATTTGGTCAGGGGGTGGGGGCAGATTCTTCTTCAGGATAGTGGTTGAAGGAAATCATTTTTGTTTCAGAGCGTTGATTCAATTTTGATCAGAGGTCTCAACTATTTTAATAATAGGAGACTAGTTTCATCTTGAAAGTGAAGGTATCAAAATTGTTACCAAGGAGTTCTCAATACATAATGTAGAGAATAATATAAGAGGTTAACTCACAAACAAAATATGAATTTTACATATTTATTCAGACATTACAAATTGTTTCGTGCATGTTTGCACTCTTCAGATGTCAATGTAAAACTAAAGTTGAAAATAAATTTAATTTAAAGGATTTTTACTAATATTGTAGAAGATTTTTTGAACATAATATTTAAAAAAAAATATTCATATACAGCAGTACCAGAAGTTCCGTCGAGGCAGGGTAGGAGATGTTTCTTTCTTGAAATTCTTCTTCTTGATTTTGTAAGCCATGTAAGGACCAGTTTTACCAGGTGCTGCATGAATTTGGTCAGGGGGTGGGGGCAGATTCTTCTTCAGGATAGTGGTTGAAGAAGAATCTGCCCCCACCCCCTGACCAAATTCATGCAGCACCTGGTAAAACTGGTCCTTACATGGCTTACAAAATCAAGAAGAAGAATTTCAAGAAAGAAACATCTCCTACCCTGCCTCGACGGAACTTCTGGTACTGCTGTATATGAATATTTTTTTTAAATATTATGTTCAAAAAATCTTCTACAATATTAGTAAAAATCCTTTAAATTAAATTTATTTTCATTTTTAGTTTTACATTGACATCTGAAGAGTGCAAACATGCACGAAACAATTTGTAATGTCTGAATAAATATGTAAAATTCATATTTTGTTTGTGAGTTAACCTCTTATATTATTCTCTACATTATGTATTGATAAATATATATACATATTTATCTATCTGTTATTCATCAGATTTTTAATTTTAGTACAAACAATATGTCAACTTAACATTCAATGAATTAGAACATCTATCTATCTTCTGTATATTTATCTATTAATCTGTATATTTGTATATCTATCTATCTATATATCTTTTAGTTCTACTTCTGAGTTCAGTTTAGTCCATGGGTTCGATTTCACATAAGTATAACGCCGACTGTGCGTAGCAAGCGTAAACATAAATTAAATTCTTAATTTTTTTTGTCTCGTATAGAATTTGCAAATTTGATAGCACATATATTATTTTACCTCTTAATGGTATTGACTGTTTTTTTATAAAATATAAATTTTACAATAAAACTTGTAATAAAGTTTTAAAATTCATTTTTATTAGATTTTTATCTGAAAAGTTTTTATTTTCTGTGCAAAGAATGTTTTTAATTGTGTTTATCTATTAAAAACTGAGACTCCTAGCGGCAAAAAATACATCTACATATAATACAAATTTCAATAATTTTCACAATTGTCTAGTTAAATAAGGAATAGTTCAGAGCTATGCAATCTATTTAAATAGCATTATGTCTATCTATTAATCAATCTATCTATTCATCTACATATCCATCTATCTATCCTGTTATATAAAGTACCAAGTATCTATCTATTTGTCTGTATATCTATCTATCTATCTGTTATTCTGCAGATTTGAATTTTAGTCCACACAATGAATTAGATCATCTATCTATTTACCTGTATATTTATCTATCTATCTGTATACTTATCTATCTATCTATCAATCTATATATTTATTTATATATCTATCTATCTATCTGTTATTCTTCAGATTTTTAATTTTAGTACAAACAATATGTCAACTTATTATTCAATGAATTATACCATCTATCTATCTGTTTAATAATCTTTCTATCTATTTGTATATTTAAATATCTACCTTTCATTTATACTTCAGAGTTCAATTTTAGTCCACAGGTTCGATTCCACATAAGTATAACGCCAACAATAAATTTATAGTATAGATGTATAAACAGATTACTAAATGATATCCGATGGCAAAGACCCTAAAGCTCAGCAGACGAGAATAATTTCATTAAGCTTTGCTTTCTAAATTCAGCTGTTCAATGCTTTCTTCTGCTTTTTGAAAAAGAAAGGGACAATTTTTGTGAAAAATTGTCATTTCTGTCTAAACTTCAGTGAAGTATTTAAAACTGCCATTATCAATTTCTTACAACTAGGCTCCTGACTATAAAATTATATTAATAATCATCTTTTCCGATTTACAATACTGAATTGTTAAACCTAGTTATTTGTGATTAACAAGACATTTTTATTAATGATGTGAATGCTTTCTTGCAAATCATAATTATCAAGTTTTTAGTGACATCTAGCGACAAATATAGAACTAATATATTGCAGATGTTCCCAAATTTATTTTTCGCCTGAATTTACGTTGTTTTCAATTATTTTTCCATAAAGGGTTGAACTCTCCCTAACTATGTCCTTATTTTAAGTAATTGGGTTATTGTCAGTTTTATGAGATCAATAGATAATTTTCAAAATATTTTTCAACAAATGAACAGTATTTAAACAATGCAAAAACGAAATTAACTAGGTAAAATGCAGAAATCATTATAGCTGATACATAGACGTCCAAGTAAAGGGGTAAAGGGGTGTTTATCCCTTTAGGCTTTCAATCCTCTTATCTACACCTCTCAAGTTGTTTTAAATACGTTAGATTACTCCCCTTGAACGTATAAAACCCCTAATTTTACCCCAATACAAAGTAAAAAGCTTGGGCGTCCTTGCGTTAACATTAGTTTACAATTTGCTCTTGGTTCTTTTGCCAGCACCCGGCTGTATTTACATTTTTGAAAGATTCAGCTGATTTCAAGGACCCAATCCAAAGTCGGTAGAAGGTCTTTGAAAAGGGGTGGTTGTTACATATACTATTTATCGCTCCAAATATATTACTTTAATACGCCAACTTAGCATAGTCTGCATAAATATAAAGAAAATTCTTAATTTTTTATTCGTATAAATGTCATGCAAATTTGATAGTACATATTTTATTTTACCTCTTAATGGTATTGACTTCTTTTTATAAAATATAAATTTTATAATAAACCTTTATAAAGTTTTAAAATTCATTTTTATTAGATTTTAGTTGAAAAGTTTTTATTTTCTGTGCAAAAAAGTGTTATTAATTGTGTTTATCTACTTAAAACTGAGACTCCTAGCGGCAAAAATTACAACTACATATAATACAAATATTGATAATTTTTAACAATTGTCTAGTTAAATAAGGAATAGTTCAGAGCAATTCAATCTATTTAAATAGCATTATGTCTATCTATTAATCAATCCATCTATTAATCTACATATCCATCTATCTATCCTGTTATATAAAGTACCAAGTATCTATCTATTTATCTGTATATCTATCTATCTATCTGTTATTCTGCAGATTTGAATTTTAGTCCACACAATCAATTAGATCATCTATCTATCTATTTTTCCATTTAACTATCTATCATCCATACTTGCGGATACGCCCCTAGAGGCCTCTAGGGGCACAGGAGGAGGGGGGGGGGGGAATTGTATACAATGAATCAGATTAAGAAATTTGGGGGATAATTTTGTTTTAGGGGCGATTTCTTTTTGGATTGTGGTAATAACCTCCCCCAAAATTGTTACAAACCTTCCAAGGACCTGTGACTTTATTGTAAAGGAAAACAATATCGGTCCAGAGATTAGCGAGATCCTTATAGGTACAGACTGACACACATACACATATCCTGTTACTTTTATCTAAGGTTCAATAATGTCTAACAATTTAGCTTCTTTTTAACTGTGTATTTCATATTTAAATGCACTACTTCATAGGGATAAGACAATGGTCGATAAATTATTATTCTATGGTTATACAACTCTCCAATAAACAGCTAAAAACCTACGCAGATCATTTAGGTATATTACCCTAAAAGTAGATCCTAATGGGTCACCGAATTCCTAAGCTTCAGACGGACGGACAGTGTGACATCCTGTTCTTTAATCATATGAAATTGTTATATAAATCCATAACAGGGAATAACGCTAAATGATTAATTTTGACGCTGACAAAAATTTGTACTGTGGAGTACTTATAAGCTATAATGAGGCATATTTGATGTAACCTATAATGATTTATGTTTTAAAATAGTGCCTGCTTTTTGAAAATGGAAACTTTTATGGTAAAGTTTTAAAAAAAGTTTTACAATTATTTTTATTTATTATTTTTAATTTTTGCGCGATACACCCACGAAATCGTAAGCGATATCGTAAGGTTCGTAAGCGATATCGTGCCAAAATCGTGAATAAAAAGTACATTTAAAAAATATTTAACATTATGTAGATTTGTTTGTAAATATTGTATGTAAGCAAGAGGTTGCATATAGAATTCATTTTATACTGTGCTTGCAGACAGAGAAAGAAAGAGTGAGAGACAGAGAGAGACATGGTATAAAGAGAAACCATGTTCTGTGCCCTTCTACTTAATGTATACTCTCAAAAGTTTTCAATTAACTTTGATAGAGTACTTTTTTGTTATATCATACTGAATGGCAATGATTTAAGGAATATTAAGACACACATTTAAAAATGTTGCCATTTAGAATAAAAACTTTTTAAAAATACTTTTATTTGTAATATTAAACATAAACACATTATGACAATTTTAGTTATCAGTTTTATATTTATTTTGTTTGACAACAGAAAAAATGCAATATTTTTTTAAAGATAATGTGAACTTCTAGCGGCCAATTTATAGACTATATTTCTCACAGAATGATGTTGATTATATGTTGGTTGTGTGTCTGTTTGTAAGTGTGTGTTGACACACATAAAATGCTATTGTTTACGATTTCTTAGGGAAATCGTGGTTGCCGCGATTTTTACTACAAAATCGAATTAATCCCAGCGATTTTTTTCGATTTTTGCTATAAAATCTTAAATAAGATTTTGGCGATAATATACTACATATCGGATGCTATATGATTTTGATAATTTTGAGCTAAGGTAGTAGGTTTTTAGTAGACTTATCTAAAAGAAATTGTTATCCATTATATGAATTTTTTTTTACAAATATCTACCTACAAGCAGCTACGCCACTAGAGGCACTTGACTAGGGGGGAGTTTAATTCGATGACCGAATTGTATAGGAACTATTTCTCTTGGGGTAACCTCCCTAAAAATATTTATAAACCTTCCAGGACCTATGAGAAGCTAACCTATAAAGGAGAAACAAAATGAGTCAGAGGTTAGCAAGAGCCTTTGGTACAAACCAAAAGACAGATAGATAGACATCCTGTTACTTTATTATAAGGATACCCATATACCTATTAGGGTGGGTCGATTTTGGACATTTTTTTTCTGAGGCCAAAGCGGGGATCTGAACTCAATTTATATAGATATAATACACCTCTGGGTGATTTAAAATTTATCCTAAGTCTTAAAACCGCTGACGACCAGACATTCAATTGTATAGCTATTTGTAAATGGGAGTCAAAAATTTATTGAATCAGAACTATGGCTTCATGGTGCTCCCTGGAAATGCCTTGAGGAGCTGAGTCAGGAACTTTTGTCCGTTTCAAAAAATCTCGTTCCTAGCCTGAGAAAATCTAAAAAACCTCTACAAATTGGACAATTCTCAATAAACCTTAAAAAATTTTGGTTTTTTAGTGATTTCTAAGGCTAGGAACGAGATATTTTGAAACGAACAAAAGTTCCTGATTCAGCTCCTCAAGGCCTTTCCAGGAAGCACCATGAAGCCATAGTTCTGATTCAAAAAAATTTTTGAATGTCGTCTTTGCATACTAATAAGTAATGAATTATATTTTTAAGTGGTCGAGTTCTAAAACTCAATTTTTTAAAATTCTTTTTCGGTCAGAAATGTTTTTAAGGTTAATTTTATCTGTTGCATATCCCCGCTTTGTCTAATTCCGATATGAACCCACCCTAATACCTATCCATCCTATACAAGTATGTATCTATCTATCCATCTATTAACAAGCCATAATTAAAAGAGGTTGTTCTTACAAGTATAAAGATTATCCATATATCTGGTTATTTTATTTATATATCTATCTATCATCCATCTTTATATACATGTATCCGTCTATCTATCCATATATTGACAAGCCCTAATTAAAAGAGGCAGTTCGTACAAGCATAAAAAAGAATTTATGAGGTAAAGGTGAATTCAGCCGTTGGACAATCTTGGAAAATTTTGGTGTGTCCTGAAAATGAAACAAACAATAAATATGCGGCAAAATAGCCATTTCATTCATAGGAAAGTCAGGAAGGGAACATTTGCCATAAAATTACACTGGTATCCAAAGTTTTATAACCCTATTGTCTTTGTTGGCTCAAAAAATTTCATTGAACTTTGATTGTTAGTTTAAAACTGGTAGTGTAGAAACATTTTAACCACAAATTTTAATCCATGTATGAGGTAATTTTATTTACCATCATTGGGGATGCAAATCAAATTATCATTCCTTGTCTTATCCTTTAAGATCCTTGAGTAAAATAAGTACAGTTTTGGCTATTTTGTTATTTTGTTGTTTTTTAATTTAATTTTTTCAAGTCTGAGCATTTGATATTTACTTACTTGGATGTTGCACCAGATTTTCATGTATTCTAATAAAGTGATACTGTCAGTTGGCTAAAATATTGATACCCTACATCCACCACTTTTCCTTATCCCCTCCCCCCCATACTAGATGAACAAACTGACCAATAAATGAGTTCCATATTAGGAACTTAAATTGATGACTATATCCATGCATTCTATATCCATTGTTTGAACATTTTTACATGGGAATAATTATACCTTACTAAATTGAAACTATGTAAAATAATAGCTTAAAAAATACTCATCACTATAGAGCTATAACAAATAGAGGTTTGATTATACCCTATTATTTAAGGTAGTAAGCTTTTTTGTCTGTAGTGAAGAATCTCGCAAACTACTCAACTGATATGGTTCTTCTTTACTATGAGGCTTCAAAACTGATCCTAATTTTATGATTTTCATTATAATATATCTATAATACAAAGTAGAACGATGTCTGTCTGTCCGTCTGTCCGTCTGACCGTCTGTCCGTCTGTCTGTCTGTCCCTTAAGATCTCGGTAACCACTGAACCGATCGGATTCTACTCTTCAGGGTATCTACCTATTGATCCTGTGGTGGTTTTAAGCTATTTTCTCGGGGGGTGGGACACCCCCAACCCTCCCAAAAACCAAAAAATCCCCCCCCATTTTTTTTTTTTTTTTTTTTCTTGAAGGAGATTTCCATGGTCCTTTACGATTTTGGCAATATTTTTTTTTATCACCTCTTGGGGCAAAGCCCCTAGAGGCTAGGGGCGAAGCCGCTAGTTTATTATAATATAAAGAAAATAGTCTGTAATACGATGCTATTCATGATTTTTCAATATGGCTGTGAACCGGATTTTAAACCAGCGGATATTAATTCGTTTTAAGCCATAGTGAAAAAAGAGTTATTGATTGGAGAAAATAACATTTTATATCTTTTTTGCCCTCATCATTTATGCTCATTTATTAGAGGGGTAAAAATTATTATGTATAAACCTAATATATTGATATGCCTCATAATAGTTAATGTATTTTAACAAATTTTTGGTAAGACCAACGAATTTTTAGAATGTTTAGATAAGTTGGTACTTGTATATAGATAGAAAGATGAATAAATATATTCTCTGATAGATAGATAGATCATTAAACTGGGATATTCATAGCTAGAATAATAAATGAAAATCTGTTTATCTCTCTACTAATAGCTACGCCCCTAGAGGCCTCTAGGGAAAAGGTGGGAGGGTCAAATCGACTCCCCTTCCATCTTTCAATTTTATCCTTGGGGCAATAAATTTTTGTTCTTTTGCCAGCACCCGGTTGTATTTACATTTTTGAAAGATTCAGCTGATTTGAAAGACCCAACCCACAGACGGTACAAGGCCTTTGAGAAAGGAACAGGGTTACAAATACTATTTATCACTCACTATATATATTACTTTAATCTTGGGGCAATATCCCAATAATAGTTAAAACCTTTGTATGACCTTTTTTAGTAGAACCATATCTGTCCATCCATTAGCAAGATCCTTCGCTACAGACAGACAGACATACATTCTGTTACTTTTCTACAAGGATTATAATTTCAATATAAAGTCTATTAAATTATGAAAGTGTAACAAATTGAATTTGAAATTTCATGTACTCTAATAAAGTGAAACTTGTAGCTTGCTAAAATAAAGATACCCCCCTTCCAACTGGATTAATGAACTGACCAATAAATGATGTCTATGTTAGCAACCTAAATAGACGAAAATTTTTCCCCTGTCAATATATCCACTAATACTATATCAATTGTTCTTTAAAATACTGAAAGCAGTGATCTTAAAGAATAAGACAATAGACGATGAATTTTTATTCATCCCCAATGAAGATAAACAACATCAGCCCTTCAGTAGTTTAAAAGTTTTTAAATCAACAAACAATAGAGCATGTATAAAAACTTTGGGTACCAGTATAATATACAGACCGTTGTGCCTCATCTCCAAGATGAAATAGGGAATAGGTACTGCCATAAAAACTTCGTAAATCTGGATCATTTGGCTATACAAGTAGTGTCCAAACTTTTGATAAAACGATTTGAATCTCAGGAGGGGTAATAAAATGGGACACCATGGAATCTGTCCCGATTTTGTATAACTTTTGCGGAACATGTTCCAGTTACGTCATATTTTTCTTTCCCGAAAAAGGGAAGGGGGAAAGAAAAAAAAGGTAAGGGGGGAAGAAAAAAGATATGGGAGAAAAGGGGTTTTTTCCCCATCTCTTTTGAGGAGATTTTCTTGCCCTTTCCCTTTTTCGGGAAAGAAAAATATGACGTAACTGGAACATGTTCCGCAAAAGTTATACAAAATCGGGACAGTTTCCATGGTGTCATAAAATGGTAATATTTGTGCAATGATTATAAAAGATCTTAACGGATCGACTGCAATCCTTGCTACTTTACATATTAGGATTTTATCTTTTCTATTGAATATTTTGCTTGTCTGTAAACAAACATACTTTTACTTTATTATGAAGACTAGCAGCTTCGCCCCTAGCCTCTTTGATCGCCACTAATTTTTCGTATTTTAAATTTAAAAAGATAAAGTTAAAATATATTTTTTTTTTGGGGGGGGGAGGGGTGGTGAGTCGACCCCCTTTTTTAGTTTTAGTTTTAAAAATTAAAATTTATTTAGGAGGAGGGGGGTTGGTGTTTTCTCACCCTCCAAAAAAATAGCTTAAAACCATCACATTACCAGTAGGTATATTCTCTGAAGAATAGAGCCCAATCAGTTCAGTGGTTACTGAGATCTTAAGCTTCAGACGGACAGACAGACATCGATAGATAGATAGAAGGTATAATCTGGACTAGTCTCTATTTCTTTTGCCATTTAAGTATAAAAATTGTAGAAATGTCCAAAATTTGTATGTTATGTAGTTCTAATTTTTGCCGCTAGGAGTCTTAATAAAAATACAAAAAAGTAAATTCGACGCTAAATACAAAAATAATAATAAATTTTCAGAATAAAAAAAGTCTTAATAATATAATTTAAAAGCAAATTATAAGTTATTTAGTAAATCAATGTAACATAATTAGTTGGTCAAGCATTTTTAAGACCTAGCTATATTAATATTCAGGAAATACATATCTATATATTACGTCAACTACATATAATCTCTTGACAGGGAGAAAGGCGCTTATAACACAACATATAAATGTTGATAAATAAGTGTATATTTTCTGTAAGCGCTGATGATTAAATTCAGCGTTAATAATAGTATTAGATTAGGTTGGTTCTTTAACTATACTTCCCCAGCCATAAATATTTCAACTCTTAAATCACCCCCTCCCTCCGATTCTTAATTCTGACAAAAACTCATCTATCAACAAGCGGCATAAAATTTTCTCTAACTGTATTCATAGAAGAAATCATCTTTTAGCCAGACTGTAGCTGTTATCATAGTTCTTTTTTTTATACATTGTAAAACAATTTTTTAAATCCTCTGAAAAATTTGTAAAAAATCAACGTATTTATTTTTAATGAAAAAAAATAGGATCTTTCTGATGATTGCAGAAACATGAAACTCTGAGTAAAATAAAATAAAAATGATTGATAAAATGTTGTTTTACTTTTAAGTATACTAGCGGCTTCGCCCCTAGCCTCTAGGGGCTTTTCCCCAAGTGGTTTGATCAAACATTAAAGTAATATATAAATTTATTGATCAAACTAATTTTTCGTATTTTAGATTTTAAAGAAAAATTTTCAAAAAAATAGTTATATACCTTCCCAGGACCTATGAAAAGCTACCCTGTAAAGGAGAAACCGATCGGTTCAGCAGTTAGCGAGATCCTTCGCTACAAACAAACAAACAGAAAGACATCGTTCTAATTTGTATTATAGATATTCACATAGATAGATAGATAATAAATAGATAGATATGTAGATAAATTGATAGATAATCAGGATTAATCTCTATTTCTTTTCCAATTTAAGCATAAAAATTTCCAAAATTTGTATGTTATGTAGTTCTAATTTTTGCCGCTATTTAAAAATACAAAAAAGCAAATTTGATGCTAATACAAAAAAAATAACATATTTTTAGAATAAAAAAGTCTTAATAATATAAGTTAAAACCAAATTGTACATTATTTAGTAAATCATTATAACATAATTAGTTGGTCATGCAGTTTCTAAGACATAGCTCTATAAATATTCAGAAAATGTAACTTACATTCCATCATCATAATTAATTAACACTTGTTAATTTTCTGTAAGCGTTGATGAATAAAATCAGCGCTATTAATAGTATCAGTGTGGGGTGGATTAGTTAACTGTACTTCCCTTAATCCCAGACCGGGGGTGGGAGGCTAAATCACCCCACCCCTTGGTTTCATAGATTGAAAAGGAACAATTTTACAGTATAAATATCCTTATACTAAAGTAACAGGATGTCTGTGTGTCCGTACCGAAGGATCTTGCTAACCGATCGGGTTCTCCTTAACAGGGTAGCTTCTCATAGGTCCCGGAAAGGTTTATAACTATTTTTTTGGGGGATGGGACACCCCCCAAAAATTTTTTTTTTAATTTTTTAAATTAAAAATGAGGGTGGGGCACCCCCCAAAAAAATTGTTTTTTGCCCCCACCAAATTTTTTTTTACTTTTTCTTTAAAAATTTAAAATAAGAAATTGGGTTATTAAATTTGACTCTCTCCTCCTCAAGTGCCCCTAGAGGCCTCTAGAGGCGTAACCGCTAGTATAGAATAAAATGATAGATAGATAGAAATTAATACTTCATGATGATATGCCTAATTTTCAATTAGAAAATCTTTAAATTTTAGGGTTTCCGTGTTTCTCAGGGATTAGGTGATAAAATAAATTTATAGTATAGATGTATAAAGAGCTTACTATTTGATTTCTGAAGGCAAAGACCCTAAAGCTCAGCAGACGAGAAATAATTTTGTTAAACTTTGCTTTCTAAATTCAGCTGTTTAATGCTTTCTTCTGCTTTTTGAAAAAGAAAGGGACGATTTTTGTGAAAATTGTCATTTCTGTCTAAACTTATGTGAAGTATTTAAAACTGCCATTATCAATTTCTTACAACTAGGCTCCTGACTATGAAATTATATTGATAATCATCTTTTCCGATTTACACTACTGAATTGTTAAACCTAGTTATTTGTGATTAACAAGACATTTTTATTAATGATGTGAATGCTTTCTTGCAAATCATAATTATCAAGTTTTTAGTGACATCTAGCGACAAATATAGAACTAATATATTGCAGATGTTCCCAAATTTATTTTTCGCCTGAATTTACGTTGTTTTCAATTATTTTTCCATAAAGGGTTGAACTCTCCCTGAGGTGGTGGCAAATTAACTATGTCCTTTTTTTAAGTAATTGGGTTATTGTCAGTTTTATGAGATCAATAGATAATTTTCAAAATATTTTTCAACAAATGAACAGTATTTAAACAATGCAAAAACGAAATTAACTAGGTAAAATGCAGAAATCATTATAGCTAATACATAGACGTCCAAGTAAAGGGGTAAATGGGTGTTTATCCCTTTAGACTTTGAATCCTATCTACACCTCTCAAGTTGTTTTTAAGTACGTTAGATTACTCCCCTTGAATGTATAGAACCCCTAATTTTACCCCAATACAAAGTAAACAGCTTGGGCGTCCTTGCGTTAACATTAGTTTACAATTTGCTCTTGGTTCTTTTGCCAGCACCCGGTTGTATTTACATTTTTAAAAGTTTCAGCTGATTTCGAAGACCCAACCAAAAGTCGGTAGAAGGTCTTTCACAAGGGGTGGTTGTTACATATACTATTTATCGCTCTATATATATTACTTTAATGGTGATAAGACAATGAATAAATAGATAGATAGATAGAGATTAATATATAGAAAGAATAATAGATAGATATTAATACTTCATGATTATATGCCTAATTTTCAATTAGAAAATCTTTAAATTTTAGGGTTTCCGTGTTTCTCAGGGATTAGGGGATAAGACAATGAATAAATAGATAGATAGAGAGAGATTAATATATAGATAGAATGATAGATAGATAGATATTAATATTTCATGATGATATGCCTAATTTTCAATTAGAAAATCTTTAAATTTTAGGGTTTCCGTGTTTCTCAGGGATTAGGTGATAAGACAATATGGATAAATAGATAGATAGATTAATATATAGGATGACAGATAAATAGATATTAATACTTCATGACAATATGCCTAATATTCAATTAGAAAATCTTTAGATTTTAGGTTTTCCGTGTTTCTCAGGGATTAGGTGATAAGACAATAGATAGATAAATAGAGAGATATTAATATATAGAAAGAATGATAGATAGATAGATATTAATACTTCATGATGATATGCCTAATTTTCAATTAGAAAATCATTAAATGAGGGTTTTCCGTGTTTCTCAGGGATTAAGTGATAAGACAATATGGATAAATAGATAGATAGATAGAGATTTATATATAGAAAGAATGATAGATAGATATTAATATTTCATGATGATATGCCTAATATTCAATTAGAAAATCTTTAAATTTTAGATTTTCTGTGTTTCTCAGGGATTAGGTGATAAGACAATGAATAAATAGAGAGATATTAATATATAGAAAGAATGATAGATAGATAGATATTAATACTTCATGATGATATGCCTAATTTTCAATTAGAAAATCATTAAATGAGGGTTTTCCGTGTTTCTCAGGGATTAAGTGATAAGACAATATGGATAAATAGATAGATAGATAGAGATTTATATATAGAAAGAATGATAGATAGATATTAATATTTCATGATGATATGCCTAATATTCAATTAGAAAATCTTTAAATTTTAGATTTTCTGTGTTTCTCAGGGATTAGGTGATAAGACAATGAATAAATAGAGAGATATTAATATATAGAAAGAATGATAGATAGATAGATATTAATACTTCATGATGATATGCCTAATTTTCAATTAGAAAATCATTAAATGAGGGTTTTCCGTGTTTCTCAGGGATTAGGTGATAAGACAATATGGATAAATAGATAGATAGAGAGAGATTAATATATAGAAAGAATGATAGATAGATGGATATTAATACTTCATTATGATATGCCTAATTTTAAATTAGAAAATCTTTAAATTTTAGGTTCTCCGTGTTTCTCAGGGATTAGGTGATAAGACAATGAATAAATAGATAGATAGATAGAGAGAGATAATAATATATAGAAAGAATTAAAGATAGATAGATATTAATACTTCATGATGATATGCCTAACAATTAGAAAATCTTTAAATTTTAGGGTTTCCGTGTTTCTCAGGGATTAGGTGATAAGACAATATGGATAAATAGATAGATAGAGAGAGATTAATATATAGAAAGAATAATAGATAGATATTAATACTTCATGATGATATGCCTAATTTTCAATTAGAAATCTTTATATTAGGTTTTTCCGTGTTTCTCAGGGATTAGGTGATAAGACAATGAATAAATAGATAGATAGAGAGAGATTAATATATAGAAAGAATAATAGATAGATGGATATTAATACTTCATGATGATATGCCTAATTTTAAATTAGAAAATTTTTAAATTTCAGGTTTTCCGTGTTTCTCAGGGATAAATAGATAGATAGATTAATATATAGGATGATAGATAGATAGATATTATTATTTCATGATGGTTTTCAATTAGAAAATCTTTAAATTTTAGGTTCTCCGTGTTTCTCAGGGATTAGGGGATAAGACAATGAATAAATAGATAGATAGAGAGAGATTAATATATAGAAAGAATGATAGATAGATAATAATATTTCATAATGGTTCTCAGGGATAAGACAATGGATAAAATAAATAAATTTTAAAATAATATGATAAGAAAGAGAGAGAGAGAAAAAAGAAGAAAGAAAGAGAAAAAAAAGAAAAGAGAGTGAGATTAAAAAGAGAAAATAAAATAGGAATTAAAGATAAAGAGTGTAGAGAGAGAGAAAAAAAAATGAGAGTGAGATTAAAAAGAGAAAATAAAAGAGGAATTAAAGATAAAGAGTGTAGAGAGAGAGAGAGAATAAAAAAGTGATGAAAAGAGAGAGTAAGAAAGAGAGAGAGAAGTATTTAAAAGTTATTGCAAGATAGAGTGAAAGAGTAAGAAAGAGAGAGAGAAGAGAGAGAGAGAGAGAGAGAGAGAGAGAGAGAGAGAGAGAGAGAGAGAGAGAGAGAGAGAGAGCGAGAGAGAGAGAGAAAGAGAGAGAGAAAGAAAGATAGATAGAAAAGATAGAAAGATAGATAGTTTTATAGATTGATAATAAGTTAAAGATTTCATGTTGCTACGCCTAATTTTCAATTAGAAAATCTTTCATTTTTAAAACAAATTGAAAATAAAAGGGGGCGAAGGTTGTTTTTTTGTGTGTGTGTTTTTCCTTAGGTTATATTATTTTTTTAGAATTGTCCTATTGATTTCAAACTTTGCATGATGAATCCTTATAACAGTTAGGTACAATTTATAGAAAGCGTAGCAAAGTTCGTTTGTCCTACTTATCAGAGCTATGCTTTTATGGATGTTGTCATCCTTGTTTTAAAAGGCGTTAAAAAGGTGATCTATTAAAATAATCAATTTTACAATTTTGTTGAATACATTATCTATTATTTATGTAATATATATTTTTTTAAATCAGGGATCTTAAGGGATAAGACACTAGTCCCCAAAAAATCTATAATAAGGTTTTCCAATTCCTTGGCTTAACAACTTTGGGGACTTTAATTGAATTTTAATTGGTTGCTTCATTGAGTTATGTGTCCAAACGTTTCAACCACTAATTGTAATCTTCAGAATGGGTAATTTTGTGTATCGAAATTAGGGATTTTATAATTAGTTTATCGGCCATTGTCTTATCCCTTTAGATAGTTTTATATAGATACTGCTAAGATAGCTAGAAATAAAGTACTTTCTATCTCTATTCATAGTAATAATATTATATGAAGTGGGAATTTTTATCATTTTCAACAGATAATGGCTTTGCCTATCCTTAAAATAAAGTAATAAGATCCTTGTCTGTCTGTTTGTCTATACCAAAAGATCTTGTCGACCACTGAACCGATTTGGTTCTTCTTTACAGGGTAGCTTCTCATAGGTCATGGGAAGGTTTTTTAACTATTTTGAGGGAAGTTACCACTACACTCCCTAGAAAAACTGTATTATGGGGGGAGGAGGCTTGAAAAAAAACTCCCCCCTCCCTCATTGAAAACTGTAAGAGGTATTAAATATAATAAAAATCTAAGATATCTCTCTAAATTGTATATTAATAAAAGTTACAAAGTTTATTACAAAGTTTAAGACTGATAGGACAATTCTAGTATCCTTACCAATAAGAGCTATCCGTTTATGACGTAACGGACGGACCGACTAACTCTTATAATAGAAAAGCTTTGTGTATAAAAAGGCCAATTTTTTGATGAAATGAAAATGACAAATGTTTTATAATTTTCTCAGGTAATACTAAATTGTTTTATCAAAAAATTTACACTTTTTAACATATAAATTGTCTATTATTTAAAAATCGATTTTATTGTAGAAAGTAGAGTATCTTATACACCAGCTAAAAGTCTAAAATGGCCAAAATCCAACAAAATAAGCTTAAAAAGTGCATGTTACATCTTATTGAGGATCTAATTATCTAACTTATTTACTAAACACCAGCGGCTACGCTCCTAGAGGCCTCTAGGGTTCCTCAAGGGGGGAGGGGGGATTTGACCCCTCTTCTTTCAATTTTAGTTTTTTTTAGGGGAGGGGGGTGTTTTCATTCATTTTCCCAGTACATATGAGAAGTTACACTTTAAAGGAGAACTATATCGGTTCAGCGGTTACAGATATCCTTTTTTTACAAACAGTCAGACACATACACAGATACGGTTAGTTTTATATATGAATAAATATAAAATCTAATTTAGCTTTTTATGGATTTACACTTTTTACAGAAACATCTATCTATAACCAAGTGCTTGATAAATAAATGACGCCGATTTACTAAAACAGCGCTTATAAAAAAACTGAAAATCTGATTATGTAGTGTAATAAATTTTGTGTTCTTATGACATTTATATACTATTTAAAATTAAAGATACCACTTGTTTCTTTATTCAAAATAATTAAGAAAAACTGCTACAATTCAGTTTCAAATTAAATTTTAATACAGAAATATATCCGACTAAAATCAATTTGTTAAAATTTTGTATCCCTTTTATATTTCACTTTATTAAAATGAGACTCCTAGCGGCAAAAACTACAATTACATAAAATAAGAATTTTGATAATTTACACAATTTTTCGTTAAATCTTCCTGAATTAAAGTAACAGGATGACTATCTTTTTCTCTTTTTGTTTATACCAAAGGATCTCGCTAAGCACTGAACCGATCGGTGTCTCCTTAACAGGGTAGATTTTCATAGGTCCCTAGAAGGTTTATAACTATTTTTTTAGGAGAGGGAACATGAAAAAGTTATGTATTATTTCCTTAAAAACCAAATATTTTAAGTGCCACTAGAGTCCTCTAAGGGCGTAGTCGCTAGTTATCATAAAAGTAAGTTTTGACAAAAAGGATAATTTTCACAAAAATTATCAATTTCTTTTTAAAAAAGCAACTAAAAAATTCAAACAGCTAAATTTAGAAAGCAAAGTTTGGTGAAATTCTTTCTCGTCTGCTAGCAAAAAGGTCATAAACAGGTCTTCAGAAAGGGTGTAAGGTAGTTGATTAGAATATATACTTTAAATCTATTCCATGAACAATAAAATGATGTACATTATAAATTTACTTGCGGTTTCGCCCATAGCCTATTTTTTGTACTTAAGATTCTTTAAAAATGGTAAACAAAATTTTTAAGGGGGGGCGGGTAGGGGTGTTCCCAGAAATATAAAGCCCAATCGATTCAGTGGTTACTGAGATCGTAAGCTTCAGAAAGACAGACAGACATCGTTCTTCATTGTATTATAGATTTACAATTGAATGAAATCCTTATACTAAAGTAACAGGATGTCTGTGTGTCTGTCTGTGTGTCTGTGTGTACCGAAGGATCTCGCTAACCGCTGAACCGATCGGGTTCTCCTTAACAGGGTAGCTTCTCATAAGTCCCGGGAAGGTTTTTAACTATTTTGGGGGAGGGTACCACCACCCTCCCAAGAGAAATGACAAAAAAATCGAAATTTTAAAACACGTTTAGGAGACTTCAACGTCAAATGAAGAGGTATCGTACAAAAAAATTAAAGTAGAGACTTTATCAAACAAAAACATTTAAAGTGCCACTAGAGGCCTCTAGGGGCGTAGCCGCTAGTGATAAATAAAAGTATTAATAGTCTTTTCTGTGTTGCGACTAATAATCTGAACATGTTGGATTTATCTGATATTTAACAACGCTGGGATTTGACAGCGCTTACATTAATTTTGAAATATTTCCTAGGATTTTTACTTCCTATTCCACACCTGATTTGGATAAGGTAAAAAGAATTAAAACTTCAAAATAAATAAGATGTAATTTCAATTTTATTTCAATTAATAAAACATAGAAATTTAAATTTGTATAATTTTTTTTTATTTTATATGATTTTTATTTTAAAATGTTAGTTTGTAAAGTTAAATTGTTGTAATGACTTGCTTATGTTTATACGATGCGTCTCCTAGCGGTAAATGTTTTAACTACATTGCAAAAAATATTAAAAAAACTCCACAATGTTATGGAGAAATGTTATGAAGAAAGGACAATAGCATTAAAATTAAAATATATGCCTTCGCTCCCCCCGAAAAATAAAAAAATAAATGCAAAGAAGATCTTCTTTGAATAAATGTTTATAGAAGCTATCAGTTGATTTTCAAAGACCCAATACAACATCGGGTTCTTACATATAGCTCGTACTTTAAAATACAAAATGCCGAATTTGACTTCATAAAATCATAAATCCTTATAATAAAGTAACAGGATGTTTGTATATACCATAGGATCTCGCTAACCACTGAACCTATATGATTCTCCTTTTCAGAGTAGCATCTCATAGGTCCAAAGCAGGTTCATAACTATTTTGGGGGAGGGTATCACAAACCCCTACCATGAGAAATCGCCCCAAGAAAAAAAATTATCCCCCCTCCCATTCATATATTATAATATTGAACAAAAGTAGTAATGCCTTTTTTCTATTTTGTTGCTTATAATTTACTTAATTTTGCATAGTATACTAATCACGGTCAGGGATCTAAAGGGATAAGACAATGGACAAAAATTGTTGTACATCCCAAACCAAGTTACACAAAATTACCCCTTCTGTAGATTATAATCAGTGGTTGACACTCAAGTCTACAAAGTTTTCAAGCCAACAAACATGAAACCATTGTTATAAAACTTTGGGGACTAGTATAATAAACAGCCCAATGTCCCCTTCCTCCAAGTATATTGATAGTATTAAAGTAAAAGTACATTTATGACTAACTAAAAAACATATTGTTAATGTTATCATCTCCCAGGTTCTACGAAATACCAGAAAAAAAATCGTTTTACCAGAAAAGTGGTAAAGCTGGTCAACCTGGTAAAATATACCAGTTTCGTGGTAAATTTTACCAGCAAAAATTTTAGCCAAAAAATTAGTCAAATTTTACCATTTTTTTTGTAAAATTTGACGAAACAAAAAAACCCGTTTTTTGTGTTTTAAATTAAAAACAGCTCTTCATAATCAGTTGTAGTACTTTAAAATAATGACTTCTATACAATGAAGCCTAAATTTAAATTTTTTTTTTTTTTTTAATTTTACCACTTTTGGAAGTTTTACCAAAAATGTGGTCAATTTTACAACTCTATTTTTCAGGTTAAGTCCGAATTTTCGGACTTAGACAAAAAAACGCAATTTGGTCAATTTTTACCAAAAAGTTAGTAAAATTTGACAAGGTATTTTTTTAGGCTAAGTCCAGATTTTTGGACTTTGCCAAAAAAAAAAACTTGGTAAAATTTGACCAACTTTTTGGTAAAAATTGACAAGGTAAATTTTTAGGCTAAGTCCAGATTTTTGGACTTTAACAAAAAAAAAAACTTGGTAAAATTTGACCAACTTTTTGGTAAAAATTTTTACTTTTTATTGAATTTTTTCGCATAAAAGAAGCTAACTTTTTTTTAAAACCTTGAAAATTATTTCATCATTTCTTTTAAAACATCCTCCCGCATCGTCAAAAATATATCAAATTTAATATTTACTTATTTGAGCTAGCTTCATACGAATTAAAATTAAAAGAAAAAAAATCCAGGGTGTGTTTACGCAGATGTGCCGTGTGCATTTGAATTTATCGATTTTTCATCTTTAATATAAATATAAGCTTTCGTATATTCCCCTGAATGTTTCTAAAAGAAAGACAGAGATTTCGAATTATAGAGTAATTTCGCTACAAAACTTATATTTTTAAGTTTTGAAATTTATGGCACCTCTGTGCGCGCATGCGCACTATTGATAAGCTTATGATTATTTGAATATAGAGTGCCAAAAATAATTATTAGTTTTGATTCAATTTAATCAAATATTTTGAATCAAGAAGTAAATTACTACTCAATTTTCTCTAAATATTTAAATTTGTAGAATTTACAAGGAAGATTTTTTTTAAGCAAGATGTTTAAAAATGTGGCAAAATTGTGGAACAACAATGTTTCATGATTTCTATATTTATGTTGTCTTTGCCAACCGGAAATACCACCGAGATGGGTTTTTAAAAGATGAATGCCACATTTTTTCGGCGTTTTTTAGACATTGATTGATTGAACGTTGACGATAGAATTTCAAACAGAGTATATAACATAAAAATACTGAATTTTAAATTATTTTTTTAGCAATTTTTCTAATGTCTAACACAGCTCTAAAAAGATGCATTAATTAATATGCAGCAAAAATGGATTGAAGATAATCTTTTTTTTTCTATGAAGGCCGTACCATCAAAAGCGAAATAATTAAATAAATCATTGTATACTCTTTTAGATTTCGCGAATGTCGCGCTTGTTATTCATAGCGTAAAAAATGTCAAAAAAACGCGGCAATATCTTTTAAGAACCCGGCCGGAAATAGATTCATTATATGTTCATATATGGTTAACAACTATATATATATTTAAATATTTTTTTTTAATATTGAATGCACTATATTTTTTTATATTCTATCGAATATATATTTTATATGTCATTACAAAACTATATTACATTTAATATTAACATTAAAAAAAAAACATCAATTTAAACTTTCGTAACCCTGTATTGGCTTCAGAAGTACAGTTCTACAGAAACCACGGTACACGCTTGAGCTAGCATCACCAGCATGGCTCTGCCTAGGCTTATAATTAGAAAGGCCAGGGTATTATTAGTGGTTGAAAAGTTTGTACATTATTATTACAGGTATTGTGTCTTTAAAGGGACTGTGAACGTAAATTTTTCTCATCTTAATATCAAATCTTAACATTATCTTATTCATAATATCTCACAGATAGAGCAAAACGCGCTTTTGTTTGCTTAAAAAACGGCTTTTTCCGACGATTTTTATAAGGTACAGGGAAAGGAAGAAATTTTCCGTATTATATAAAATGTCCATTAAATTGATTTTTTGGTATTATCCTCTTAGAAATTTTTTTTTCAATATTGAAAATTTGAGTACCCCCCCCCCCCCCCCCCCCCGACAGCGAACTATGAACTCTGGCCGCAGCGCTCGGCTCCCTAGCCTGCCTAGCCGCAGCGCTCTGCCCCCTTGCCTGCCTAGCCGCAGCGCTCGGCCCACTTGCCTGCCTAGCCGCAGCGCTCGGCTCCCTAGCCTAAAACCTAACCTAACCTAAAATAGTTGTTCGTCGGTAGTCGGGGGGGGGGGGGGGGGGGGGGGGGGGTGTACAAAATTGAAAAAAATTGAAAAAAAAATTTCTAAGAGGATAACGCCGATTTTTTCTCCCATTATAGCTAAAATTAAACTTTTTCACATGGTACAGAAAGACATCCTGTTACTTTTATTTAAGAAATAGATATTCCTAATCTAACAATAATTTTATTTTGGTCAGGTTTATGGTAATGAATGTAAAGATGGACGGGCGAACATGGGAGCAGTTACTCTTTATCTTGCTGCAGATAACTCAACTCACCCTCACAGAAACACCACCAAGAAGCAGGCACATAGATAATTATTATAGAGAAGTTACGATTTTCTTTAAGTATTTAAGAACAAATTCACTAGCATTTTGCTTGTAAAGAAGAAGTAATGAAATTAGTTTGTTTAGTCAGCACACTAAATCTAAAATAAAGAAAAATTGATATTAATGTAGTTTTGACCTAAACAAAGAGTTTCCAGTATGGCTTTGAAACCGATAAATATCCCCTGGATTAAAAATGGTTCTGGGCCATACTGAAAAATTACGTATTACAGACAATTTTCTATGAACAATAGTCTAGAAATTATATTATCAATACCAGCTTTGTTAGGCCAGTCCTTTGGCCCCTCGGGGCTAACAAAATTGCTATTGATCTGAAAATTTCTCATTTTACCAGTCGCGGAAAGCTGTCTATAATACGACGCGATAAATAAAATCAGAGACAAAAATACCATTTTTAGATAAAAAGTATACTTTATACCTACCTACACACTTAAATAAAAATAGCCTATTTATATTTAATTTGTTCTTGGATCTTTAGTTAATAGTTATCTATGCTTATCAGGGAGGACACCCTTGGAGGAAGGTTGACCCAGGCCATCTTCCAGACCCTCATTGTCACATGGATCAAGGCTAATCTCTATGTTGTTGTGTCCTGTGAACTTTGGGATCAGTTTCTAGAGGTAATGTTAGCTATACTATAATTAAGATAACCTGCAGAAATAGATATTTTATTACTTGGATGTTACACTAGATTTTTATTTTCTCTAATAAAGTAAAACTCCCAGTGGGCTAAAATGACGATAACCCTAATTCGCCCCCTTTACTCCATTCCGTCCCGTCCTACTGGATAAACAAACTGACCATTGAATGAGTTTCATGTTAGCAACCTAAATTGACTTCAATTTTTCCACTGTCATCAATATCCACGTATATTCTATATCCATTCCATAATGTTTTATTTGTTCTACAGTACAGGAATCAGATCTATTTGCCAATCGTCCTAAAGACAACCAATGGTTGATTGTACGTCAAGCTTTTAATTTTAAGAGGGATAAAATGAGGGATTTCAAAGGTTTGAGGTTGGTAATCTAATATATTTTTTTTTAATTTTGAAGGGAAACAAATAAGGGGTTTTACGGGTTGAGTGGAGTTAACACCCTTTAAGCCCCACCCTTTAAAATCTGTATCAAGAATTAAAAATGAAGTTTGGGACGAATTTTTGCTTCATTAATTTAGATGAATTATTTTTCCACCAACTTTTCTACTTGTCAAAATAAGTTCGTTTGTTTTAGGTTTTGAGTGGACTAACTTTATGGGAAGAATTAATCCGGGAGTGGTTTAAGACTATGGAAACCCTTACCAGAGTGTTAGCTAGACAGGTATATTATTTTTTTAATGTTTTTTCCATTAAAGTTTATAAAAATAATCTATATATTATTACTGGGATGTTGTACCACATTTTCATTTACTCTGATAAGGAGATGCTCACAGCTGGCTAAAATAAAGATACCCCCCTTCTTTAAACCCAATCCTTACCCTACTACTGGTTGAACAAACTGACCAATAAACGAATTTCATGTTAGCAAGCTAAAATAACGACAATTTTTTCCCCCTGTCGTAATATCCACGTATATTCTACATTCATTAGAGTAGGTGGTATTATCCTTTTAGAAATGTAGCGCTCGGCTCCCTAGCCTGCCTAGCCGCAGCGCTCGGCCCCCTTGCCTGCCTAGCCGCAGCGCTCGGCCCACTTGCCTGCCTAGCCGCAGCGCTCGGCTCCCTAGCCTAAAACCTAACCTAACCTAAAATAGTTGTTCGTCGGTAGTCGGGGGGGGGGGGGGGGGGGGGGGGGGGGTACAGAATTGAAAAAAATTGAAAAAAAAATTATAATTATAAAGATGTAATTTTGTTAATAATCATTAATGATGTGGATCAATTTATCGGGGATTGCCTTATCCCTTTAAATCCTTGAAGTTTTACCAACAAAATTCCGTTTGTCCCACTGTCTTATTTGAGAGCTTTACTCTCATAAACGTTATCATTGTTATTTTGTGGAAGGGAATTATGTTTTTTGTAAACGCGAAGCTTTTCTATAATTAGTGTTGGATGGCCGGTCTGTATGGACGAAACTCATAGCTATTATCATTAATTCAAGCATGTAGGAATTGTCCTATCTATTTCAAACTTGTTACCTACTGATTATTTTGGTCTAGCTAAAAAGTATAAGGTTTCTACTTTTGTCGTATTTTTTTAGTTTCATACCTATAGTTTTTGATTATAACAAATTCTTTTATTTAGATTGTAAAGAAACAAGACCTCAGATCAGCATTTGAAACATAGGGGGCAGTTGAAGAAGTAAGTTACAGAAAAGTTTCGCAGCTTATATTTATCTTTGTAGATCTGTATAATAATACAAACAATATTTTGGTTTCTTTACAACAAAATGGCTGGGTGTTGCCACCCCCTTAAAAGTCAAGGCTTGCCTTCACCTTTTCATTACTTGAATTTTTTGTTTGAAACTTTCACTACTGCTTTTAGTTAGGTTTAGGGAGATCAAGAAGGGTTTAGAATATTCCACAAGGGTAGGAGGTATTTTTAAGTTATAGGGAATTGTTTTGATTTATTTTTACCTTATTGTTATTAAACAAACTTCAGGTCTTGAAGTTATTTTTACTTCACTTTATTTTTTAAGGAAATGAACGGTACATTATATGCCGGTGAACAGCTGAGAGTGGAAATATCCCGGGGACGAGGCAGGGGACGTGGAGGCGGTGATAGAGGACGCGGAGGTGATAGGGGGCGCAGTTCTTACAGAGGTAGAGGCCGGGGTGGGGGCGGGGATAGGTATGAAAGACGCAGCCCCCCACATTACTCTAGGAAAGTTTTTGTTTTAAAAAGTAAAAGTTAGAAAATCTTTAGGTAGGCTTATTTATTAAATGTAACGTTTAAAAGCAATGCATTTTTTGTAATTTCGCCATGGACTGACGTACAGTTTTGTTATAAAGTTGCTGCGCTAATAAAACAGCAGTACCTAAGATAAAAAAATTTAAAATTAATCTTCCAAAATACTTACTAAAAATCATCGAATTTTTTTTTTCAAAATGAAAACATTTAAAAATAACAGAGGTGGCTCTAGAGGAAGGGGAGGTGATAAGGGTGGCTTTAGAGGCAGAGGCCGTGGAGGGGACAGGGGTGGTTTCAGAGGACGTGGTGGCAGAGGGGGTGGTAGATCCCCTCCACCAAGGTAAAATTTTAAATTTTAAGATTAGTTTAGATATTGCTAGCGGCTGCGGCCCTAGCATTTAGGGGCTCTGTATTAAAAAGGATAGATAGGGGACAGAAATATAGTCTAAAACCATTCCGTGTCATATGAGAAGCTTTCCTACCTATAAAGGAGAACTCAATCGGTTTAGTAGTTATCGAAATCTTAAGCTAAAGACAAAGAACCTTTTTACTTTAAACAATTTAGTATATAAACAAAATATATTAGTGTAATTTCCAAATTTGCTAACTTTAAATGCCTACCATCTCTTTTATTGCTTTATTAAAGATTTTCTAAAATTACAATAACTTTCCTACCTAGATATGCTCTTTTTTATTAGTTCTTCCCTTTTCTACCAATCAAAAAATTTTAAAAACCTTTTTTTTAATGAATTTTAACTTTTTAAGTAAATTATTTTTATTTTTTCAGGTATGAGAGGAGAGATGGCTACGGACCCCCCTCACATTACTTCACAAGGGAGGCACACCCCAGGGGCGACTACTCCCCTCCACAACAACGTTACAGAGGCCCCCCACCGCCAATGAGGGATATGTCGCCACGAGGACCCCCCCGCGGACCTCCTCCCCCCCACCACAGAGAATATTCCCAGTCACCCAGGAGGGGACCTCCCGGTAGGGGCCCACCACCCAGGGATTACTCACCTGAACCAAGAGGTCGGCCACCCCCAAGGTAAAATCAAATTTATATCAGGGATGTAAAGGGATAAGTCAATGGCCGATAAACTGATGAACATCAACATCGATGATACATAAAATTAGTGGTTAAAAAACGTTTGAACACTCAACTTATTGAAACAATAAATCAAAATTTAATTAACTCCCCAAAGTAGTTACCTAAGCCAATGAATAAGAAAACGTTATAATAAAACTTTTGGGACTGATGAAATTAACAGTTCATTGTCTCCTCTCAATAATGACATAAAGTACCTAGTTTTTTTACCTAATTTGATTTTTAATAGGTATTTTTTAGAATTTTGATGATATATGTTATTTTTAATAGATAACGACATAACATTTACTTATTATAAACTAATCTGAATATTCAAGGTACATGTCACCACCCCCATCCAAAGGGCCACCAGGTGACTATTCTCCAGGACGCAGGGGACCTCCACCCTCCCCGGGTAGACGTGGACCAGGGACCAAGGCTATTCAGGAATGGGTTATTAAATGATTTAAGACGAAGTAAAATATTGTTTAAGTTTAAAAAAAGATTGTACTAAAATAATTTACGTTTCTGTAGACACAACGGGAAACATGGTTCTTATGGGATAGGACAAAAGACGAAGTATTGAAATTAAATCAAGATTTACCTAATAAAAATTAGGTACTCAAAGTTTTTGAGTTGACGAATAAGTAAACTTGTTTCTGAAACTTTGGATACCATTATGATATTTACACCATATTTTACCCTCCCTGCCTGGGGTTTAGGTCTAAATTTATCTAATATTAGTACTTGTTTGGGACAGGGATCTAAAGGGACAAGACAATGGCGGATAAATTGATGTACATCAGCAATGATGATACACAAAATTACCCCTTCTGTGGAGTATAATTAGTTGTTGAAAGCTTTAGACACTTAACTTGATTAATCAACCATTCAAAATTCAATAAAAGTCCCTAGAGTTGTTAAAGCAACGAAGAAGAAAATAAAGCTTTGGGGACTAGTGTAATAAACAGTCCACTTCCTTCCTTCATTTAATCCTCCATAACTTAGGACCCCGCGTTCCACGACTCCATACGCCACGTGAAGCATATAATCAGTAATGCCGAGTAGTATGGACACAGCATGTTCTTGTTAGCCAGGGATGTTGTTACTGCTTATGTTTTCCAGGTAAGCTTTCCCTTTATTTTTTCTCGTTCTGCGTTTTCAAAGATGTTTAGTTAGATAAGTTTGCTGATTTTTTTGCCACGTGTCAAGATGCCTGTAGGAAATGAATGAGGGGGGAGAGGGGGAGTCGAACCTACACACTTTTATTTTTGCTTTCAAAAGAAAAAATTTAGGTGTGAGAGTAAGGGGGGGGGGAAGTTCTGACACATTTGCGTAAACAGCGAGTATAGGCTTTATCTTTGGGACGGACGGACGGACGGACGGACAGACATCGTTCTACTTTGTATTATAGATTAGATATTTAGTAGGGAGGGATGGGACATTGGGCTGTAAATTACACTAGCCCCCAAAGTTTTCAAATAACATTTTCTTATTCTTTGGCCTAACAACCTTGGGTACTTTTATTGATTTTTTATTGGTTGGTTCATTAAGTTGAGTGTCCTAACATTTCAATCACTTATTGTAATCTACAGAAGGGGTAACGATGTGTATCATCATTAGAGATGAACATCAATTTATCAGCCATTGTCTTATCCCTTTATATCCCTGTAATTATCTAATTAACTAATGAGCAATTTTATTCCAGGTTGAATATCAGTGATACGAGGTCGAATGGGGCCGGTGCCCAGCAAATCCAGGAGGTTGCGCAACAGTTTTCGCGGCCAGAGCAGTAGAATCAAGAAAAATATGTTTAAGTGTTGTTTCAATCAATAAAGATAAAAATGAAAACAATTTTTTTTTATTTTTGCGATTTATACCTACAAGCGATGTTTTTCTATAATTAAGGTCGTTTTTTACCACTTTCTCGTGATTTTTACCACCCGTTTTTACCACAATTTTTGGTAAATTTTTACCATATTTACCCTATTTCTGGTAAAATTTTACCAATTTAGGGCAAAAATATTACCAGGTGTTGAACAGTTTTACCACTTTTTCGGTAAAATCTTACAGAAATTTGCGGTAAGATTTTACCAAAAAAGTGGTAAAAATTGGTCAAAATCTGGTATAAATTTGCGTCCTAAAATGGTAATATTTTACCGGAAATCTGGTAAAATTTTACCGATAATTGTGGTAAAAATCGCTGGTAAAAAGCGTTAGAGAGTACCACAAAAAGTGTTTTTACCACGGTTACGGTAAAATTTTACCACCTTTTAAATCGTATAGGCTGGTAAAATTTTACCATAAAAGTGGTAAAACCTAGGTGTTTTTATGGTATTAATTAGAACCTGGGCTCCTTTAGTCTCAAACCTATAAGCAATGAACTGGGTTCGAGGGTGTCCCACCCCCAAGAAAATAGCTTAGAACCACCACAGAACATGTGGGTATAATTCCTAAACACTGTTTAGTGAACAGTCAGTAGTCAACCCTAACTGATCAATGGTTACTCTGATCTGGAGCTCTGGACAGACATTATTATTAGTACTAAGAAATATAGATAACGCCGAATTGATCAGCGCGTACAAAAAAAAGTTTTACTTTTAAACAATATAATGTAAATGGAATCTGTTAGGCCAGGAGACTAAATTAAAATTTAAATAATAAGATACTGCTTATTTTCTTCTATTTCCTTAAAATAAAAAATAAATGGTAGACTTTGTTGTTATATTTAATAGTTATAAAAATATTTGTTTAACAAAACTCTATTCTTTCAAATTTTTATCAGTTTTACATTTCTCCTTATTTAAATGAGACTTCTAGCGGCAAAAACTAGAACTACATATAATACAAATTTTGATGATTTGCGCAATTTTCTTTACAATTGATGATTTTTATTTATCTATTATGAATCTATCTATCACACAATAGATAAAGAACTAACGGCTATGCCCCTAGAGGCCTCTAGGGACAAGTAAAATTGTTTCTTCTCAATCTATTTTGAAATCAGCTATTTACCAAAAACATTTTTTTCGCCGATAGATGGTGTTAGATGTTTATAGCTAATTGCAAAAATGTCCGCTGGGCAGCATTTCTTATTTTTGTCGATTTCTCTGGTGAGGGTGTTGATACCCTCCTCTAAAATAGTTATAAACCTACCAGGACCTATGAGAAGCTACCCTGTTAAGGAGAACCCGATCGGTTGAGCAAGATCCTTCGGTAAGAATAACAGGGGGGAGGGTACCACCACCCTCCCTAGAGAAATTAATTTTTTTTAAAATTTCTCAATTTTAGAAAGAGAGTTCAACGAAAAACAAACATCAAACGTAATTTTTTTTTACTTTTTCTTTTAAAATCTAAAATAAGAAATTGAATTACTAAATTCGACTCTCTCCCTCCTCAAGTGCCCCTAGAGGCCTCTAGGGGCGTAGCCGCTAGTATATATATAATATATTGACAATGTAAAAACAGATAATATAAAATAGTTATTAAAATTTGGTTTATTAGATACATTATCACAATGTTTGCAGTTATAAGTGATGGTTTATTATTTATTTCCCATCTAATCATTATATTAAATTGACTACAATAAAGATTTAAAGAATTAAATCATAATTACATAATGAATAATAATGATTAATAAGCGGATAAATGCCCTGCCATGCGCTCAGGTGCAGTACGTAGCCCTTGAGGCTGGAGCGCGCACTGTATGACGGTAGTGCACTATTGCTGGCCGATGCGCTAGGCTGATTTGCAATGATTGGGCGCTGTTATTTCAATCAAAAAATAATAAAATCCGCTATTTGATAATATAATACGAATATAGATAATTTCCACAATTTTATACTTGAAAAGCAAATTAATTTGCTTAAAGCTATCCACCAATCTATTTGCTGTCTGGGTTCTAAAGTGATAAGACAATCACCAATAAAATTATGTATGGCAATGATTACACAAAAAGTAGATTAACATTAGTGGTTGAAACGTTTGAACACTCAACTTAATAAATCAACCAATAAAAATTCACTTGAGTTAAAAAACAGGCAATTGCTCCCTAATTTATCTATAATACAAAGTAGAATGATGTATGTCTGTCCGTCAGTCCCTCAAGATCTCGGTAACCACTGAACCGATTTGGTTCTCCTTAACATAGTAGCTTCTCATAGGTCCCGGGAAGGTTTATAACTATTTTGGAGGAGGGTAACATCATCCTCCCAACAGGAATCACAAAAAACGAAAACAAATAAACAAAATTTTAACAACATTTTAATTTCATGTAGAGACTTGAACGCAATATAGACAATTATTTCTCAAATTAAATATTCGATTAAATAATACAACAATTAAAGTGACACTAGTGGCGTCCACGGACGTAGAAGCTGAAGGTAAATATAACGCTGATATGTGTTATCAGCGCTGACAGAAATATTAGTTATACAAAATGTTTAAAATGTCTGATTAAATTGTAATTATTTGCCACTCCACAAAAAATATATAACTTCGGAACCTAAAAATGTAGATTGTCAACTAATAAACTCACAATAACTTACCAAATATGAAATAAATAAGATAAATTAGAAAATCATTGATATACTTAAATAATAAAATAATCTTATTGATAACATTTATGGCCATATTTTATTAAATCTATATAAAAATGAGACTCCTAGCGGCAAAATTTACAACTACATATAATACAAATTTAGATGATTTCAACAACTTTTATAAATTAAAGACTAGTTTATCTATATATCAAATTATGTATCTATGTATCTATCTATCTATCTATCTATCTGTCAATCTATCTATATATCTATCTGTCTATCTATCTATCTATCTATCTATCTATCTATCTATCTATCTATCTATCTATCTATCTATCTATCTATCTATCTATCTATCTATCTATCTATCTATCTATCTATCTATCTATCTATCTATCTATCTATCTATCTATCTATCTATCTATCTGTCTATCTATCTATCTATCTATCTATCTATCTATCTATCTATCTATCTATCTATCTATCTATCTTTCTATCTATCTATCTATCTATCTATCTATCTATCTATCTATCTATCTATCTATCTATTTATCTATCTATCTATCTATCTATCTATCCATCTACCTATCTATCTATCTATCTATCTATCTATCTGTCTGTCTATCTATCTATCTATCTATCTATCTATCTATCTATTTATCTATCTATCTATCTATCTATCAAATTATCTATCTATTATAGAATGTGCAGATGTGGAAAAGATAATGTTCAAAGCTAAAATTGGCGGCCACACCCTGAAACCAGAAGTAATACTTATTCAGACCAGGAATTAATCCTTACATATTATCTATATTCGAAAAGAACAATATCTCTCTGTCTGTTTGTACGGAAGGATCTCACTAACCGCTTAACCAGGAATGTTTATAACTATTTTTGGGAATGGTATCACCCAAAAGAAATCGCCCCTAGAAAAAAAACCCACTTTAAAAAATAAATTTAAAAAGCTAAATTTTTTGGGGTTGGGGGGCTGGTTGATCTCCAATTTCCCCCTAAAAAATTTAAATCTTTTAAAATCTAAATTTTAATTTTGGATCTCAACTCCTCACTTTGCCCCTGGAAAAATTACCCACCCACCCCCAATTTTTTCTTCAAATTTAAATCAAGTAAGTTCCCATAGAGACCTCTAGTTTTGATTAAAAAACTAGCTGCTGCGCCTATTTCATTTAGGGGCTTAATATTCAAAAGTCTAAAACCATCCCATCTGTCTGTCTGTCCGTCTGTCGGTCTATCTGTAGGTCTGTCTCTTTATATAAGGATTAATAATGACTAGAGGAAAGCTTGCCGAAAGTGGAGAGTTGCAGGCATTCTTTGATAGAGAGGGGATACCATTCTCTAATTCTGGAGCTATTCAAACAAAGTAGGTTATCTATCTATCTATCTATCTATCTATCTATCTATCTAGTTGCAGGCATTCTTTGATAGAGAGGGGATACCATTCTCTAATTCTGGAGCTATTCAAACAAAGTAGGTTATCTATCTATCTATCTATCTATCTATCTATCTATCTATCTATCTATCTATCTATCTATCTATCTATCTATCTATCTATCTATCTATCTATCTATCTATCTATCTATCTAATACCTTATCCCAATGTTAGTAACGGCTAAATTTTCTAGCATATCATCAGAAGTGATATCATGGATTGTACAGCAAACTTCAAATCCATGAAAAAAATATAAAAAACAAGGATGACAACATCCATAAAAGCGAAGCTCTAAAAATCATATTACTTTAATTTTCTGAGTATACAATTGAAATTGGGGGGGGGGCGACTTCCCTCTTTAAGGGCCCATAGAGGCCTCTAGGGGCGCAGCCACTAGTGGTATAAACATAAACAGATAGATAGATGAATATTTCAAATGGTAGATAAAAAGTTATAGATTCATATTGTGTAAAATACAAAAAGTTGAATTATATGTAGTACAAATTTTTGCCGCTAGGAGTCTCATTAACAAAATATAAACACTAATTGAAAACAAACCTTTTACAAAATAATTCATTATTAACCAAAATATACACAAATATAAAATTCAAACTTAAGTTTTAAATATTATTTTTAAAAATTATAGAAAAAAATTAAGTAGTTAAATCTAAAAAATTACTTGAAATATAAATATTGATAAATTGCATTAATTCAGTTACAGCGTGTAACTGCTCTACATTTTTTTGTCGAATTTTCTGTAAGCACTAACCATCTTAACTGTTTAGTGCCATATCTAATCTTAGCGACAATGCTCCCTAAGTAGCCTCTAGGGGCTTATGAGGAGGGGTAAATTGATTTCCATAGGGAGGTTACATCCACCCTCCCAAGGAAAATTACCTCCCCTCAAACAAAATTAAATCAATAATGTTAAAAAGAGTTGTGGGTGGGAGGCGGGGTTAATTTAATATCTGCAGACAGCTGTCTATAATACAATGCCATAAGTAACTATTAACAAAATATCAATATTTTAGGACAAACGAAGCCATGAACGGTGATACCCCTACAATAGAGTTATTATTCACATCTGTCTGACATTGTAGCAGTGCTATCTATAACACAAAGTAGCCTTATGTCTGTCCGTCCGTCTGTCTGTCCCTTAAGATCTCAGTAACCACTGAACTGATTAGATTCTACTCTGCAGGGTATATACCTATTGGTTCTGTGGTGGTTTTAAGCTATTTTCTTAGGTAGTGGGAGACCCTAAACCCCCAAAAAATGCAAAATCCCCCCCCCCCCCCTATGAAACTTCTTCACTTAAATTATGGGCGCAGCACCAAATTTTTTTTTTTATTTTTCAAAAATTACCTCATGGGGCAAAGCCCCTAGAGGCTAAGGGCGAAACCGCTAGTTCTAGCATATAAAGTAGTAAGCTTTTTTGTCTGTGGTGAAGGATCTCCCTAACTGCTGAACCGACATGTTTCTCCTTTACAGTGAAGCTTTTTATAGGTCCTAAGATGGTTTTAGTTTATTTTCTGCCCTTCCATATTTCTTAATGCTAGGGTCGCAACCTCTAGTGTTTTATAAGATAATTCAGACCTTCTTTAGATGGTTTAAATAATGCAGTAAAGTTTTGGTTGTTAGATTTCACGGCGTTATCATCTTAGGAATTTTTTTCTTCAATTTTTTTCAATTTCGTTTTTCAGTACATTTTATATCCGCAGAAAGCTGTTTATAATACGATGCGAGAAATGAGTATGACTTGTTATTTTAGAGTCCCAACGAAGGGGTTATTGGCGAGGTCATCAAAATATCTAAAATCGCTTACAGGTAAAAATTAATTAAACGTTTACCTTTCTAAGCTTGAAAAGATGATTTTAACATGTACATGTAATTTTACTATTTTATGTGGGATCTATTCATCCCAGATGAACTTTTTTAGAAAAGATTTTTTTTAACAATCAATGCATTATATACTTACTAGCGGATACACCCCTAGAGGCCTCTAGTGGCCCTTGAAGGGAGGGGGGTAAGAATTCTTTTTTTGTACTTGGAGGCCATTTTTTCTTATCGCGACTTCTTTTTGGAGGGTTGTGGTTCCATCCCCCTAAATAGGTATTAACCTTCTCTGGACCTATGAAAGGCCCATTTTGTTAAGGAGAACCATATCGGTTCAGTGGTTAGCGAGATCCTTCAGTAGAGATACACACATGCATAGAGATCCTGTTACTTTATTATAAGGATTATTTTTGGTGTTTTCCCCTGCAAGTGCCTTGTTGAGCATAGGAACCCCGCCCCCTCTTATTTAATAAAAATTTAAAATAGAAGGGGTTAGGTTTCTTTATTACATCAAGTAGAAGAAACCACCCCACCCACCTTATTTTCTATTTAATTTTAAAATGTAAGGGGGGGGGGGAGGAGAGATTTTTAGTGGTTGACACACACTTTGAGGAAAAGCACCTTATTTTTTTCTTTTCTTTCAGAGCACTAAAGTTGACTGGTTTGGCGTCCTTTGATTTGGTCATACAGGTAAAAATAGGAGGATTATAGAAAGAAAACGAAGTAGTGGGTTTCGTGGTATTTTCACAGTAGCTTTTGATTGGATATATTAGGTAATGTTAATGATTGCCCCGCAGGGTTGGTAAATTGACCCCGCAGTGGCTAGACTAGGGAGAAAGCTAATGTGAAAATTCTACAAAACTCGCTACTTCGTTTTCTTACCATGACCCAATAAGATTTTCAAAGAAGGAAACATTAGCCTATTGTATAAAGTAGTAAGTTTTTTTATTCTGATGCTAAATATTTCGATAACTACTAAACCAATTGAGCTCTCCATTATATGGAAGCTTCTTATAAGTCCCTGAATGCCCCTGAATAAAGGAGAACCATAACGGTTCAAATAGACAGAAGACATCATGTTACTTTATCATAAGGACAATTTAGACAAAATGTTCTATAATTACTTTATTGGTTTCATTATTGAGAAAAAAATAGATTTAAATATGTATAAACAGATAACTACATGCTTCTATTTTGTCAACGACCTAAAACTTTGCAGACTTTATATTATTTTAATCTTAGGACGAATTGCCAGTTTTACTAGAAATAAACCCTGTGCCCTCTATTGGACCTAATAGCATTGTGGAAAAACAGGCTCAAATTTTTATATGCGAAGCCTTTCTATACTTAGGTACATCCGTCCGTGACGGAAAGCTCTTTTCATTGATTAAGACATGTTAGAATTGTCCTATCAATTTCAAACTTTGCATGGTGATTCCAGTACCAGTTAGGAACATTTTAGTAAGCGTAGCAACTCTATAATCTTTACTAGAAAGTCCGTACGTCCACTTGCAACATGCAATTTTTAAAATATTTTGACAACAACTTTTTATAATCATACCATTAATTAGATTTTCGGATAATGATTCCAAAGACAACAAAATGTTTGCAAAGCATCTCTATAGGTAAATACTAAAAACGAAGTGTGTCCATTTAGAGTTTTTTGCAACAAACATATCTTTGGGTACCATTTAATAATGAGTGCTTATTTAATTATGTTTGTATTTACAGACAAAAGCTGGCCAAACCCTCTCCTGGCAAAGAAGTATGCCCAAGTTTTATAATATTGAGTACCATTTGATATATTGGGTACTTATTTCAGATAAAAGCTGGTCTATCCCTCTCCTGGCAAAGAAGTATGCCCAAGTTTTATGATATTTCGGTAGATCATGCCCTCTACACCTTTCCATGTATTAGGTATGACTATAGTTATCTATCTATCTTATTTGCTATCTATCTATCTACCTATACACCTATTATTCTATCTGTCCATTATCTAACTATCTATCTATACCAAGATTTATGATATTTTGGTGGATCATGCTCTCTACACATTTCCATTTATCAGGTATACCTATCAATCTATCTATATATATATATATATATATATATATATATATATATGTCTATATATCTGTCTATCTATCCATCAATC